>NW_026915724.1:480000-722500 GCF_034315485.1 Pezoporus occidentalis | reverse complement strand
ATATTGTTAATACTATCTTTTATTTTATTTCTGTGAATCTTTGTATGAAAAAGACGACTGGTTCAAGACTGAATGTCTTCTTGTTTCACTTTAAGTCCTATCCTGCCATGCAGAAGTCAGAAAGGCATAAACTTCGAGAACTGAAATATTGTGTCAGCCTATTACTGGCCTGGAAAAGTAACAGGAATGCCCTAGACTGGATCTCAGATAATTGAGAATAACAGTCTTGGTTTAATGATCTAACCTGTACCAGACCATACTCACTTGCATGTTTCAAGCCTAGTGATTTCTTTGTACCAAAACTGGAATAAGTTATTCTTATTTTTTCCAAGTTGCAAGTTTACACAGGCAGCAACTGTCATGCCAACTGACTTGCCACAAAGGTACATATTAATTTGCCTCCCACAAGAGTGAAAAAAAAAAAAGCAAAGAAAAAAAAGAAGAAGAAACTATTTAATAGCTTTAATAATTTTGTGGTTAGAGTCATACAGGACTATTTGCAGAAATTCAGCAGCTGTTCCTTTTACAGCATTTATATAATGAAAAGTGCTGTTGTATCACTTAATAACTGATCCTCCTTTATGCTGTAGTTTTTGATTTGTTTAGAAATCAACATAAAGGCAGAAATAGCTATAAAACCAAGTTAAAAAGAACCAATAGGCACTTATCAAAGCAATACAAATATTCATCTACAGATCTCTCCCTTTGAAGGAAAGAATGAAGAAATAACAGCAAAACTGCTTTTTGGATTTTCTTCCTCTTATTCCTTCAAGATCCTGGAGTTTGCCAAGAGCATCAATGCAAATCTGGCAAATATTCAGTGGTCTGCTTCAGACTGTCATATGTACTCTGCACCTTTTTTATCTCCCAACAACACTGAAATATCTGGAGTAGAGGTCTCAGAAAATATGTAAACTTTAAGCTGTATTATGCTTTACCATGATGCTTTCCTCACTCAGTAAAAGAAGAAAGCTCCTCTGATGTCTTGTTTTGCAGCTTCCAAATATCTTTCTTTAGATACTTTCACAGATGTCCTTAAAGATGAAGTATTGAACAGAATTTAGGCATCTAAGCTACTTCTACAGTCAATGGAGAAAGATTACTGTCTTTGGAATGTGCTTAATCTCATGCTGTGGTAGAATATAGAAAATATACACAAACAGAATCATAGAATCTCCTGGAAGTGCTCATATGGATGCAAATTGTAGGAATCCAGCTTTTAAATGGTTAAAATTGAACTAAACACAGCTCTCCCACAGTCATGAATGTGTCTGAGGGAAAGGGAATGAACTAAAAAATTGTTAATGATTTTAAATCTTTTCTAAACACGGACTTTTTTTGAAGTTCAGGTGTTTAAATGGCTTGTCTCTGTCTCTTATAGTCACAAGTACCTAGATATCTAATAAAAATTCCTAAGGAATTTCTTTAGAAAAATATTCCTCACTCACAGATCAGCTATTTTTCAAGTCATAGTGACTATTTTATGGAAAATAATGCTCAAAGAAAGTATATATTGGACAGCATTAGAGCCCAAAGTCTTTTATTTATTTCAAGAAAAACAACAGCGTGTTTAATGGCAAGTCAGTTATCCCATATCATCCTCCTATTGTGCCTTGTTTTATGGTAGGTTTTCAATCTTTTATAGTGTGGAACATATTTTAATAGACAAAATTCTTTAGAGTCTACCTTACCTCTCCCAAATCACAGTCACATAGACCACTTCACTTCTTTTTGACTGCCTGACAGTTCTCTGGTAACTAGACTAATTCATCAAATGAAAATTTATGTCAGGAAAGTAGCCAGGTCAAAATTTTCAAATGTGAATATTGGCTTGGAATATCCACCTTAATATACAGAAGCAGCCTTCCTTTTTATAGGAAAGGTAACCATCTTCTTCTGAAAATTATCAAATTTCTTGCAGATTATAATGTGCTTGCAAGATACCTCTAGGTCTCATTGGAAGTTCTTTTTCAGTTTCAGAATTGAAACAAATCTGCAAATTTTAACAAATTTTCACTTTGATTTCAACTTTTAAGTCACTTCATTTAGCTCTCAAAAACCATATTGCAATGCAACAGAGAACATGACTAATGTTATTTAAAGCAATTTCACATTGAAAAATGTGTCTAATTTCAGCATTTATAACCCTTTCATTGTGGAGATGTGATTGTCAGACATATTGTGTGCTCCAATTAACTGCACCAATTAGAATAAAAAATAAAAAATAAAAAAAGAACTCAAGTATGTTCCAAACACATCCAAAAGTTGGATCAACATCAAAGTTGGCCTCCTAAAACATAGTTCTAGAATCCAGAATCTATGTAGACACACATGGAATACATAAAGTCTCCTGGATACTGAGTCTGCTCTGCAGTTCTAAAAATCAGTGATTTTCTTTAGGTTCCAAATATTAAGATACATTAATTCAGGCACTTAACCTTGAATGTCATTGCTTTCCTTAATAATAGCATTTCCTAATATTATTGAAATGCAGCTTTCTGTCTGTAACTATGAATTAATTTCCTACTTTTCTGGTTTTCTTATGTGAAGATGGTGTGGATACGAACTATGCATTCTCAGGATATCTACTTCAATTAGAATTTGAAAATTATTTCAAAGGGGTCTAAAGTTTCAGTTAAAAGTGAGATATTTACTCTTGTTCATCTATGATCACTCTTTTAATTTTTAAAATAAAAGTTTATTCATATACAGTTTAAAAGATGTTTTTATTTTGCTTTCCATCACCAGTTAAAATGGAAAAGTGCTGAACTTACAGGTTGCAAGTCAAATTATAACTATACTATACTTAACACAGTATAAGGTGTTGCTAACAGGAATAAAACATACCTTATGAAGTACCCTGCTCTGTTATTCTATTGATAATTTAGTTATTTTTGTTTGGTTTCTTTAATAACTGTTTGTACAAAGAGGTTATGGCCTTTTAAAGATGTTGCATACATTTTATTGCCTTTTTCTTAACTTGACGATTTCTTGCCACTTTGTTATAGTAATAAATAAGTCTATTTAACAGCAATTCAGACAAAAAATATTTTTTTCTGCCTCTTAAGCTGCCATGCCTACTTTGGATGCCTTTGCCAGCCATATGAATGGTATTAAGAAAAAATACATATCAATGTTGCAGAAAAGAGAATTCAGTTTTAGACCTTTTTTCTCATGCCAAAGCACAGGTGCTTCAGATACACCTAATTATAGCAGTTATTAAACTTATTACCTTACCTGTTTATTCAAGGGCACAAGGACTTGTAATGGGAACAAATCCAGATATAAAGACTTGCTGTCAATTAGGCTTGACAGTTTGAGGAGATAATGAAGGAGGTTAGGAGTTGGGTTTCAGTTCGGTACAATAACAAAAATAGTAATTCAGCACCTCTTACTTTTCCTGAAACAATCCCAACAGTTCAGGAGAAGACAGACAAGAAGATTACTCAGGTAACATGATCTTAAGGGTACCAGAGAATAATGGTGCTCTCCTGTAGCCACATTTACAGCAGAGCCTGCTGCCAACAGAAGATGGGACTGCCCATCAACCCGAGAACAACAAACCTGTTCAGCTTCTTGTCACAGATCCTGTCAATATAGTGCAGGCTGCAGAAGGACAGGTGAAATGTGACTCTGCTGTGGGCAGTGCATTTGTGAGTCCTTGTCTTAGTAAAATGGCATGACATGACTAGTGCTACTTTCACAGAGATGTGATTTAGGACTACAGTACATTGAAAGTATCCTTCTGCTACCTGTTTTCTTAGCCTGTGTGCCTCCGTTAAGGTAAGGAAAGCGGAACTATGGCAGTTATAGGGCAAGGTAAGTGATTTACTGAGCTTCTGTACTTGTTCTGTTGTTCTATTATTTTGAACCTAGCAGGTTCAAAAAAGGTATGCCATACTAACTGGGAATATTCTTATGGTTTGCTGACTGACTTTAATATAACAGTGTACATGTGCATAAGTCAGGATAGACAACTAGAAAGTTTGTGTATTGCTAGCCAACTAAAAATATCAAATGTGCATCACTTAATGAATTAAATTAGTCACACTTTTTAAATATTCTGTTCTTGCTGTCTGATTTCACTATGTATCTTTTACAGCAAATTAATAGGAATTTTGCTTGGTAAGTTGGAAGGTAGTATGTTTTCGTTATAGCCATTATATTTCGTTTCTTTGGAGCTGGCAGTTCCAAATATTAATGAAAATACAGAACCTCTTCTAAAAAGTAACTGCATATAAAAGGGAAAATTAAATGACTGAAAAGAAATACATAGATTTTCCTTTTTGATCTGATAGGTTCATGTCTGCAAAGAGAGGAAAACATTAAATTAGCATAACAGCCACTCTTTTACTGCATGTGTCCCACAGGTTTTATTGGTAGCACAGTAGGAATTTATAGCAGCAGGTGCATGGTACCTGGTTAGAATCTGTTCACACCAAAGTGAAACACCTGCATGCTACTCATTAGGGCTAGGGCTAAATGATGGCATTTCTTTTCCTTTAACAGTAAATCTGGTTTTGGTGTTGTTTTTTTTTTCCCCAAGAAAAACTGGAAAATATGTCATACTGTTCACAAGCCACACAGTTATAATGCAGTTGAGGGGGACTGGTCTCACTAGTCAATCCACCCTACAATGCTATGTTCGTATGACTTCCTATGCTTATTTTCCCAGGCTGTGGTGCTCCTTAAGAAGCCATGAGGAAACAAATGGGACCTGGATGTTAATTTAAAGCCAGGACCTTGAAAACTGATCCATTCACACATGTCCCATTGATTTCATTACCTTCGCAAGATACAGAATTCAGGCCTAAAGGGTTATGTTAATTCTGTATAGAGACTTTGAGGAAGCTTTTCAAGATTAGGGGAGGTGTGAAATAGGTTTCCTCCTTCAATATGCTGAAGCTCTTCTGATGTTGTCTGTGTCACACTAAAGAAGATTAGAACCTCAGGGAAAAAATTTAGGAAACATTTTATTTACAGATAATTCTCCTTCTATTTATTTTCTCTTTTCCTGCCACTCTGCTGTTTTGTTTAAAGAAACATCAGCAAAAACAGACTCTTGTAGTTTCTTACTGATTACTCCCAACCCAATGTTCTAATCCTCTATTTATTATACCACAAGTTGTTATTATAGAAATTACTAAGGTTATAAGCAAGGTTATGATTTTAGTGATAGAACAAGCAGTAGAAAAAAGAATGAGCATTAAGTAAATGTAACCTTTCCTAGTTTTATAATTTGTCCATTAAATAGTACTTTTTCCTTTTAAAGTCAAGAGGTTTCATATAAATACACTCAAACTTGCAACATTGACTCCAGGACAAACACTGTCCTGAAGTCTTCCAATGGAATCATTGTTTTTGATTCCAGTTTTCATAGCAACAGATACTCAGATCTTTTGAAGTGGCAAAGAAATTCAGTGTACTTTTCCTATTATTCAAAATTCAAAGACTTCTCCACTGTGAGGTAAGGTAGCAGAGAGTTATTAAGGGCAACCCTGAAACTTGGCAAACAAATGGACAGCCAAGTACAAACTTCCTGTTTAAACTACTTCATTTATTTAGACTAAGTCCTAAAGTACAGATTCTTGAACATAGGAGTAGAGATCACTCCATTTATTGTTGAGAGGAGACCACTCCTTTAGGAAGTGTCTGTAACCAGGCAATAGTAAGCAGAAGACACAGAACAGCTGACCATCACATGTGTGATAGACATAAGCATTACATAATCTTGTCCCCTTGTGATGCTTTGACTTAGAAGTCCTGCATTGTTTCCTGCTCCCTTATTTGTGTGTGTGTGCATTAGACTCATGTTTGTCAAGAAAGCAAACACCCCAAAACCCCACCCCTCACAAAAAAGACACCCCCCCCCCAAAAAAAAAACAAACAAAACAAAACAAAACAACACAACAAAACCACAAAAACCCACAAGGAATAGGAAGTTTTAAACTCTGTTAGGGTAAGGACATAAAATTCAGGACTGCTATGTTTTAAGCAAATACCCTGTTTGTGTAATTTAAAACATTTCCTTAACTAAAGAATGAACTTCACAATGACAAAGTTCCTTCTAGGATCTCCTGCAGGGGTCCTGAAGCTTCAGCTGAGTTTCCTCAATGTACATTATATTGCACCATGAAGTCAGCACAGCAGGAATACAGGCTGAGAAAACGCAGTTAGAGAATTTTAGATTCTTCTAGAGTCAGAAAGAGTAGGCTTTCCATGACATTTACTTTTTTACTATGACTAATTTAGATTATAATTTCCTCCAGGCAGGGATCTATCACTGTTTATTTTAGAGTCAGATCTTTCACATACCATAATGATCCAACATTCTCAAGGCAAGAGTTGGAAACAGAATATATACGACATTTCAGGGAGAATTCCTTCTGAATATCTTATCTTTCTATTGTTAGTTACTGAGTCAAAAATCTCTCCCTCTGAAGGTAATAAGACAAACTTGCATGAGTAATGATCAAACCTGGACTATGTACTAAAGCTACATATAGCTCATCTTCTTTTCATCTTCTTTTTTCTTTTTTTTTGTTTTTTAAGGAGGTTTGGGTTTTTTCCCTTCCTCTTAAATATATCTGGCTCACTGTATTTTCCCCTTTTTTGTATCCTATATTATTTGGTTTTGTATTCATATAACAAACTTCAGTATACTAGGAACTCAATCATCTGAAAGCATTTAAAAATCATTTGCATTGCTCAGTATCAGTCTTGTGACAAAGAACATAGTACTGGCATTATTGATGAGGTTAGCAAAAATAAATACATATACTCTCTAGATTCTCTTCATTTTGCTTGAAGTCTTCTTTCCAAGGTGATTGTGTTCATTCAATAAGTCTTTTCAGACAAACTTGCCTTCATTTGTTTTTTATTTCTAAGGCCCAGTTAGAATTAAACTTGGCTAGGGATATTAAGGATAACAGGAAGGGATTCTACAGGTACATAGCAAATAAAAAACAGACAAGGGAGAACATAGGTCCCCTCAGGAAGCTATCAGGAGAACAGGTTACACATGATTTGGAAAAGGCTGAGGTTCTGAATGACTTCTTTGCCTCAGTCTTCACTGGCGAAGGCTCTGACTGCACCACCCAAGTCTTGGAAGGCAGATGCAGGGACTGCGAGAATGAAGACCTTGCACCCACTGTAGGAGAGGATCTGGTTCGAGACCATCTTAAAAATCTGAACGTGCACAAGTCCATGGGACCTGATGAAATCCATCCGCAGGTCCTGAAGGAGCTGACGAATATAGTTAATAAGCTGCTGGCCGTCATATTTGAGAAATCATGGCAGTCAGGTGAAGTTCCCAATGACTGGAAAAAGGGCAATATAGCCCCCATTTTCAAGAAGGGGAAAATGGATGACCCAGGCAATTACAGACCAGTCAGTCTCACCTCTGTGCCTGGCAAAATCTAGGAGCAGATTCTCCTGGAAGGCATGCTAAGGCACATGAAAATCAACAAGGTGCTTGGTGACAGCCAGCATGGCTTCACTAAGGGGAAATCCTGCCTGACCAATTTGGTGGCCTTCTGTGATGGAGCTACAGAACTGATGGACAGGGGTAGAGCAGTTGATGTCATCTACCTGGACTTGTGTAAAGCTTTTGACACTGTCCCACATGACATCCTTGTCTCTAAATTGGAGAGACATCAATTTGATGGATGGACCACTTAATGGATAAAGAACTGGCTGGATGGCTGCATGCAAAGAGTTGTGGTCAATGGCTCAATGTCTGGCTGGAGACCAGTAATGAGTGGTGTCCCTCAGGGATCGGTGTTGGGACCGATCTTGTTTAACATCTTCATCGCTGACATGGACAGTGGGATTGAGTGCTCTCTCAGCAAGTTTGCCGATGACACCAAGCTGTGTGGTTCGGTTGATACCCTGGAGGGAAGGAATGCCATCCAGAGGGACCTTGACACACTTGTGAGGTGGGCTGATGCCAACCTCATGAAGTTTATCCATGCCAAGTGCAAGGTCCTACACCTGGGTCAGAGCAATCCCAGGCACAATTACAGGTTGGGCAGAGAAGAGATTCAGAGCAGCCCTGCAGAGAAAGACTTGGGGGTGTTGATTGATGAGAAAATGAACATGAGCCAGCAGTGTGAGCTCGCAGCCCAGAAAGCCAACCTATGCTGGGCTGCATCAAAAGGAGTGTGACCAGCAGGTCAAAGGAGGTGATCCTGCCCATTTACTCTGCTCTTGTGAGACCTCACCTGGAGTATTGTGTACAGTTCTGGTGTCCTCAACATAAAAAGGACATGGAACTGTTGGAACAAGTCCAGAGAAGGGCCACGAGGGTGATCAGGGGACTGGAGCACCTCCTGTATGAAGACAGGCTGAGAAAGTTGGGGCTGTTCAGCCTGGAGACGAGAAGCTGTGTGGAGACCTCATAGCAGCCTTCCAGTATCTGAAGGGGGCCTATAGGGATGCTGGAGAGGTACTCTTCATTAGGGACTGTAGTGATAGGACAAGGGGTAATGGGTTAAGACTTAAACAGGGGAAGTTTAGATTGGATATAAGGAGGAAATTCTTTCCTGTTAGGGAGGTGAGGCACTGGAATAGGTTGCCCAGGGAGGTTGTGAATGCTCCATCCCTGGCAGTGTTCAAGACCAGGTTGGAGAAGGTCTTGGGTGATATGGTTCTTTTCAAGCTGCAGAACTGAAAGTGATACATACAATGTTCTTTCTTACTTTAAAAGTACTTTTGCTGCATGCATGTAAATGCACGAGGGCCAGTGTGTCTTTCCCACATAATCCCCTTCCTAGCCTGCTTATAGGTGAGAGATCATTTTCACTACCATCCTGATCTATTATCCTTACGTTTTTCTTGGTGACACTATTATTTTGCTAACAAACAAATGAGAATATTCTGACCACAAGAAAAAGTGCATTTAAAATAAATATAGGGAAACTGGGCAGCCAGATCATTGCTGGCCATCCCCTGTAATGTCACGATTGTTCATACATGGACTGAACCTTTTGTGGTGCTAAACACTGTACCTCCATTAGCCTCACATTGCAGAGACAGCTCTCTAGGAAATATGGGCTGTTATATCATTCTCTTCTACTACAGTAGATCAAGGATTAAAGAGCAATATAAGCATCTTTGACGCTTCAAAGTTATTTGCCTAAACACATACTATAGATACAGGACAAGAAAGGAGTTTGTCATATACACCTCTCTCCTAGAGAGAAGCTTAAAGTGCCCTCTTACACAGTGCAATTTACCCTGAGTGCAGATTGCATTACAAGAGGGTGAATGGCCTCTACAAGGCAGCTATTCCCAATCCTTTTCAGATGCATGGGGAGTGAGTAATGTCTGCCTATGACCCTTGCCCCGACATACTGACCAGCACAGCCTGGCTGGTGCAGAGAGAAGAAATAATCTGTACCAGGTAAAAGGCTAATGCAGTTTATTTTCTTCCTGGAGCAAGGGGTAATCAGGGACTTTTAACGTGACTCTGAGTCATGATTCAGTCCCTGATCTCCAGAGGCGGGCAGAGAAAAACTGCTCGGGCTAATTCAGCAGTGTGCCTCATGAAAATGAGATGTTAAATACAAAACAGAATATTAATTTTAAGGACCTGAAAAACTACAAAAAAATGTGCAGAAGGAGTGATAAATGGTGCAGCCTATTTTCTTTTGAGTGACTTTTCCCCTCTATAATGACAAAATACTTTGCCTTGCTTGTGTTCCTGCATTGTCCCAGACTATCATCTCAGATATTCTGAGCATTCTGCAACTATATTTAATGTAACTTTCAGTAATTATTTTTCTAATTAAATTTCTCACATTTTTTCACAAAAAAAAAATAAAAATATAGGTCCGAGTTTAACCATTTTGAATGCATTTCATTTATCTCATTCCTAAGAAGACATAGACATATAGGGAAAATTATACAGCATAACCTTCAGTTAGAGACAAAGGCTTTGTTAACATGCTCTGTTTATGAATATTTACAAGACTGGAGTTCAGATGTTCTTTAAAATTTTAAATAATTTTTTTCCAGGTTTTTATCTTTCTAAAAACTATTTCCATTTATGCTGCTACTTTATTTCAAATTGTATAAAAATACTCTTCTGAATGCTGATTTTTATCCATCAGTATACACAAACTAATTAAATAATAATTTTTTTTTTTTTTCCATGTTATGGGACCAAGAACGGTCACTGAAAGTTTTGGTGGAGTGATATCTTAAAGAACAGGTAGAAATCTCAGTTTATAGATTTGATGATATCCTTCTGCAAATGTTCCTGAATGCAAATTATTATTCACTAAAGTTGTCCTAGTGCTTGTAATAAGAATGCTTGGAGGAGTGTAGATTACTTGGATGATAAACATATTGCAAGATCTGGCTAATATACATGAAGCAATATTATATCAAGCAGTGGAGATTCTCTGTGAGATAGGCATATCTCTTTTTCCTTCTGGGTTATGATCATTCAAGGGTGCATCTAATGCATCCCAGTACTTCTGGTTTTTGCACTCTGAAAAGTACAAGGAGATTTAGTAAGCATGTAGTACCACGCCTGCTTTTACTGTGGTTGATTAAGGATCAGGGAGACGGTTTGGTTCTCTGACACCACTTTATGGCAGTTTTCAAACAGACACTTTACACTTTTTGTGAACATAAACCATAATTTCTGTCACAAATTAAGATCCAACAAATCCTCCTAAGGCTACTGATGAAACTTCAGCAGTTAATATTCAAAACATGAAAATCTAGTCTTGGATTCTAATTTGCTACTGATGCAATATTAAAGCAATATATGTATAAAATATTAATATTGTATTTGTTCTGAATTTATTTTATTTAATTTTTTACACACAGACAAAACCCTTGCGGCCTTAAAACAACATGTCTCTTTTTCAAGAATGTCCTGGGGGTCAAACAGACAGAGAATATACACGTCTTGGTAACCCGAACAATAGTGTGGTAGAGGAACTATGCTGAAAGGTATACTTTTTCATGAGCAATAAGCGTTTTGCAGATAAAAATAAAAATGTTGTCTTATCTGTTTGACCAGTTGATAGGATACAATTCCTAATACTACACCCTTGAACCCATTCACAGAAGAAGCCTGGAGAAAACTAGGAGATAAGGTCCTTCACTTATTCCATCAGTATCAAGAAAAACTCAGATTTGCTTTTCTGACAGAGCCTTCCTTTTCAAGAATCAGATGAAGTAATGCATAAGAAGTTTTGTGCATACTAATCACTCTTATCAGGAAAGAAATTTTGTGGTAATTTTGTCTTTATCTGTAACACAGAGTCTGAAGGTTTAAAACTAAAAAAAAAAAAAAACAGAAGTCTTAGAATTAGATTAACAGTGTATCTTTACAGTTCAGAAAATACTAAGTTCTTGTAAGTATAATTTTTAATTTTCTCCTCACAAATATAAAGATAAGACATGGTGAGCCACATTTGATTCCTGGGCACTGCCCGCTCAACATTCATCATACCCAGTCCCACTGAACTCTGACATTTATTTAGAGATTTGTAGAGAAATAAAAAGAAAACTTTTCTGTGCTTTTATGTCCGGTGTTCTGCCACACTCAGTAGCTGCAATCAGTAAGGTTTCCAGCTATCAATGCAGTGAGGTCCTGGTACAGTAGTGGTGGCAAAAAAAATGAACTGCATTTTAAATGGAATTTAATAAGGTTATGAAAAGGATTATATGATGTGGTTTCCTGGAATACCAGCGGCCTGAAATTGATGATCTCAGTGATCCCTCCCAGGCCTGTGTTCTTAAATTTGAAAGGCTTTTTGCCTTTAATATTTGAGTTGCTAAGCTGCATTAAAAAAATCCTAATACTCTTTAATTTTCTTATTATTTTCTGCAGTCAGGGGAATACATTCTGATTCGTAGACACACCACCATAATGCAGGTTACATAAAGATGCAGTTATAAAAGGCATTTTTATGCTGCATGAAACAAGGGTTCTAGTCTGCTCATATTCCAAACTAAACATAATAAAAAACACCTGGCACACTTGGGGTACGAGAACTGAAGTTCTGCACAAAATTTTCAAAGTGACAGAATAACAAAAGGTGCATTTAACATTCTAGTCATCATTTTGCAAATCAGTTAAGGAATTATCTTAAGAATTGTTACCTGTCTGTCAGTTCCTGAGTTATTGAACATAATACATTAACATTGTGAATGTTCTGAATAAATTTTCTTCCATTTGACATGCAAACAAGCCAATGGCTTATTTAAAGTTCTTTAGGACATGGAGAAGTCTTAAGCTTTCTACATCCAGGATGTTAATAGTAACAGTATTCCTTATTCATTGCAGTCAAAGGTTACTCTTAGCTTCTCCTATATTTGCACCTTTTTTTTTGAGAGAGATACATAGCAGCCAATGGAAACACTTATGTAAGTGGCAGATTTCATATTCTACTTTGCCTCAAAGCCGCCTTCCTGGAGGAATATAGGGACTTTCAGAAGGAGGATTGTCTGACAGACTCAGATTACGAATTATCTACTAGGACATGCTTAAGTCTGAGTCATAAGCAAGAGCAGAAAATACAAGGAGATACATCTGGATCTAACTGGAGACCAGTCATCTCAAGATTGTTAAAAGAGAATTAACCAGGAATAAAAAGAATTTTAAACATCAGGATACACAGGTTTAACATAAAAACTGTCATATATAATTAGTGTTAGATCTTGCACAGGATATAAAACAAAGACAAAAAAATAAGTTATTCATCCATTTGAATTAAAAGAGAACCAAAGAGAGTAGTGGTACTGAATCTGTATTGAAAATAATATCTAAATCTGTCCCACAAACTGCGTTAAGAACTTGCTTCAGTTTTCAATGGGTGTGTCAGTGCTGAATGTGAAAAAGATTAGAGGGTCACTAGTGAATTAAGAAAACACAAAGGAAAATTCAAGCATCTGAAGCAGAAAAAAGCTCTAGCAGTTTAATGAACTAAAATCAAATCAGATTGCATGATGTCATCGTAAAAATCTCAAAGAGCTACCATACGGAACTGCAAGATCTTGTATTAAATCTTTTAAATTATCAGTCGCAACTCTATCATTTTAATGCAGAATAGAAAATGTAATTTCTCAATTTGAGAAAGGGCAATGAAAATGATCAAGGTACTGTTACAGAATCTCCCTGATTTGATTATCATTGTATGCAAGACATTAGAATGAAATGCACAAAGGAAGGAAACTCAAGCAATAAGACTTGTAACTACAGAGTTCCTCAGAGAGCTCACATCATATTGTGGTTGTGTATCATTGTATACGGAAGCCATAATAACTTGTTCACATTGAATTAATGAGTGGTTGTGGTGGGTTTACCTTGGCTGGCTGCCAGATGCCCACCCAGATGTTCTCTCATTCCCCTTCCTCAATAGGACATGGTGGGAGTAAGTAAGATGGAAAAGCTCATGGGTGAAGATAAAGACAGGAAGTTATCAATTACTGTCATGGTCAAAATCCACTTGACTTGGGAAAATTAATCTAGTTTATTGTTCATTAAAAATAGAGTTGGGTGGTGGGGAACGAAGAGCTAAAAATGCCTTCTGCATCTCACCCCTATCTTCCCAGATTCAACTTCACTCCTTCATTACCAATAATTCTACCTCCTCCCTCGCCTGCTCCAGATGGTGCATGTGGTATGGGTTGTGGCCCTAACAGTCACTCTCTGACAACTTGCTATATAAAAGCAATAGAATGGTTTGTGTCTATTTTAAAAATGTATCACGTTCTTATAGCTACTTTAACTTAGCCATGTCGAGCAGCATATATATATATATATATTTAGTTCTGTGTAATGTCATAAGCATATACTCATATGTAATTTTCAGGAAAAAAATCATTATTAAAACATGTATGTGTGCTATAAATTGATATTCCATAGCTAGTTATTTCAAGGAGGTTTTTTGTTGGTTTTTTTTTTCTAGTTTGTTTGTGTTCTTTAATAGGAATAATAGATTTGTTAATGGTAGTGGTAATAGGGTGACTTAAGATTTCTTATTTTTTAAAAAATACATTATTTCAGGGGAATAAAAGGTTAAGCCTTTAGATATCTGAGGCAGGGTCATTAAACTGATTTGAAAAAATGCAATAATGCTTTGAATGGACACGTGAGATTTCCGAAAATTCAGAAATGGAAGAATTGCTGAGTTTTGTACCAGACTTATAAATCACTTCCTCAGTGCTACACTAACATTGTGCTAAAGTGCTCGAGTCTGAAATGCTATATTTTTTTAAATAATACATACAATGTAGATATTCTTGCAAATTTTCCTACCTTGCCTCAGGAAATTTATTTTGCAGTAAGGTTAGGAAGACAACTCCTAGTCATTCCAAATTAGCTACTTTTTCATGTGCTTTCTGTTGATGTCTTCCAATAAGACTATAATGAATACAGATAATTTTATCATAAAAGGAGTTAGACTAGCAGCATGTTGCATGCTTGGTGGTCATCATTAAAATACCTGTAATCATCACTGAAGAGAACCTGACCACCCCGTGTTATTTTGCAGTGTCCTACATTCATAATAGTAAATATCTAGAGAGACAAATCAAGTCAAATTTGGTACTGCAGTAAGTATTGCTACTTTTAAAAATAACAATACTGTTGCTGTGTTGTTATTTTGCTATTTAAAGGAAACAATTATTGTTGCAAACATATAATTTTGCAAGTATTTGCTTTGTTTACCGCTCAGTGTCTTATTAAGTCTGGAATGAAAGACTGCAAAATTCTGTGAACAGGGCCTTTGTCTTTCCAGACTTTTGTGAAATACATTACATACCTTAGGCATTGTACAAAGATAATAAACACCACTGTAGCTAAAGATAGGAAGATCCCAGAGAACAGTTTTAATCTTCTAAAACATCTAAAAAGCAATGAAAGGTTTGTTCACCACTCCCATTTAAAAAGCAAAAAATAAAAAAAAAAAAGCTTCATATTAAAAGCCAGAGGTTGTATGTTTAAATACTTAAAATGAGTATCACATTTCTTTATTGAATTGTCCTGACTGATGATAATAGTAAAAAATTTTTGAGTCATCTGAGAAGAAATAATAGTTTATGACAAACACTTGAGAACTGTAGAGGCTGCATTTTAAACACTGATAGATACTGTACTGGATTAGTACAAGCATTAGAAAAAAATATGTTCATACAAAGGAAAAATTGTTAAGTTGTTCATTCTGTTCCTAGATTTTTGTTTCAGTAACCTTTCTTTCTGTTCTACTGTGGGTATACACAAATTTTGTCAGCATGGTTTAGAAGTCTAAACATTGGCTATGAAAAAGCTCAATAAATCAATAGCAGCTGCTACGATAACAAGAAGTGGGACACTGTGGAATGGAAGTTGCAGCATTATGCATGAGTAAAGTCATGACTTGTTTGGATCTGTTAACCTAGTATTTATGTAAGATTACATGGAGAATTTAGTCATCAAGATGGAAGCTGGCAATTATGATCTAATAATCAACTCACTATTCCATAAAGATATAATAAAGTTAAAGAGAATCAATCTGTATCTTTGCACAGTTACAAATAGCTCTACAAACAATCCCATTTGTCACGTAAAAAATGAAACTGTATAATATAGATTGATGTATAGTATCAGGGAAGTGGTATGAGAATATGAAGTAAGCTGAGTACTCCTGAAATATATTTGTGCTGCATTTGGCTGGAGTATATAGTTAATTTTCTTCATAGTAGCTGGTATGGGGCTTATTCTGGATTTGTGCTGGAAACGGTGTGAATAACACAGGAATGTTTCAGTTACTGCTGAGCAGTGCTTGTAGAGAATCAAGGCCTTTTTTGTTCCTCACACCACTCCAACAGCGAGCAGGCCAAGGCTGCAAAAAAAAATGGGACAGAACAGAGTCTGAACAGCTGAGCCCAAATGACCAGAGGGATATTCCATACCATATAACATCATACTCAGCATATAAACCTGAGGGAAGAAGAAGGGGGGGCTGATGCTCAGAGTGGTTGTGTTTGTCTTCCCAAGTACCTGTTACACCTGATGCAGCCCTGCTTTCCTGGGGACATGCTCAACACCTGCCTGTGATGGGAAGCAGTAAATGAATTCCTCATTTTGTTTTGCTTGTGTGCGTGCCTTTTGCTTTAGCTATGAAAGTCTTTATCTCAATCCACAAGTTTTCTCACTTTTACTATTTTGATTCTCTCACCCATCCCACAGAGGGAGGAAGTGCTAAAATAGTGTTTTCTGGTGCTTAATTGCTGTCTGGGGTTAAAGAAAGAAAATATTAAACTGAAATCCAGGTAGAATGAAGGTCTATTTTTTGAGGAATAGTTAGTTGACACTTCATCCTATCAAGCTCCTCTAGAGACACTTCCTGGTCTAGTGGGCAGGTCCCAGAGGATTGGAGGTTGGCCAATGTGACACTTCTCTACAAAAAGAGCAGGAAGGAAGACCCTCAAAAATACAGGCCTGTCAGCCTGACCTCAGTGTCAGGGCAGGTCATGGAGCAGATGCTGGAAAAAGGAGTAATCAGGCCCAGTCAGCATGAGTTTATGAAAGGCAGGTCCTGCCTGACCAACCTGATCTGTTTCTACAATAAAGTGGCCCTCCTGGTTGATGAGGGAAAGTCTGTGGACATTGTCTGTATGGACTTAAGTAAACCATTTGTTGCTGTCTCCCACAGCATCCTCCTGGAGAAATTGACAGATCATGGCCTAGATAGGTGTATTCTTTGCTGGGTTGGAAACTGTCTGGATGGCCAAGCCTAAAGAGCGGTGGTAAATCACATCACATCTAGTTAGTCACTGGTCATTAGTGGTGTCCCTCAGGGCTCAGTGTTAGGGCCACTGTTGTTTAATATCTTCATTGATGATCTGGATGAGAGGATTGAGCATACCTTCAGAAATCTGTCTCGGTAAGTTGGGTGGGAGTTTTGATCTTCTGGAGGACAGGGAGGCTCTGCAGAGGGATCTGGACAGACTGGATTGATGGGCCAGGGCCAGCTGTATGAGATTCAACAAGGCTCAGTGCTGGGTCCTGCATCTGGGCCACAACAACCCCATGCAATGTTACAGGCTTGGGGAAGAGTGTCTGGAAAGCTGCTCAGCGGAAAAGGACCTGTGGGTGCTGATTGATGGGCAGCTGAGAGTGAGCCAACTTGTGCCCAGGGGAAGAAGAAGGAAAACAGTACCCTGGCCTGTATCAGAAATAGTGTAGCCAGCAGGGACAAGGAAGTGTTCATCTCCTTGTACTCAGCACTTGTGAGGCTGCACCTTGAATTCTGTGTTTAGTTCTGGGCCCCTCACTACAAGAGAGAGATTGAGTTGCTGAACAGAGCTCCGGAAAGGATAGCGAAGCTGGTGAAGGGTCTGGAGAGAAAGTCTTATGAGAAATGGCTGAGGGAACTGGGGTTGTTTAGTCTGGAGAATAGAAGGCTGAGTGGGGACCATATTGTTCTCTACAACTCTCTGAGAGGTTGTTGTAGTGAGGTGGGGGTCATCTCTTCTCCCAAGTAATAAGTGATAGGACAAGAGGTAACGGCCAGGGGAGATCTAGATTGGATATTAGGAAAAATTTCTTCACATACAGGCATCGGAACAGGCTGCCCAGGAAGAGCTGGAATCACCATCCCTGGAAGTGTTTTAAAAACCATGCAGGTGAAGCCCCTAGAGACACCTTACAGCTCCTGTACTAGGTCCCATCCTTACCAAAATCCTTCAAAACAAATCCTACCTATCTTTCAAAACAAAGAATTTTGAAAGTGACAATGTACCAAAAGCTTTTCTGAAGTCATGACAGATTAGATCTAGTGAATTTCTCTTGTCTGGAGAATCAGTTATCAAGAATGCTATTGGGTTAGTCTTTCATGATCCGTCTCTGATGAACCCAGGATGCACTTTTATCCCATTTTCTGTCTACTTCCTTTCCTAGTTATTAATAGAAAGTTACACTGTACATGATGTGCACTTCAATTAGTTTCATAGTTAACTATCTCACACCTTGAAGTACACCTGCTGACACTGTAAATACATAGTGCCTTTCTTTGAATGTAATAAAGTATATCTTGAATATGACAGAATCTTGTTACTCATTACTTGTGTTTGCACAATATGATACTGTTACTGAAGAAATATGAAGCCTTAACACAACCACAAAATAGACAAATGTACGTGAATTTGAAATAAAATACTTTATTGCGTTAATGAGAGACTGGTTGCTTGTGCATGCAAAGACCTTCAAAATAAAGAATGAAATTGCTCATGATTAACCTGATTCTGTCTTTTCTGCCCTGAAGTGCTTACTCCTGATTGCTACAACATTCTTTAATCATAAAAACCTATATAGAAAGATTTGTTTGCTTCTTTCAAACGATTTTCTTATGACTTTGGAAGTAAGGAGAGTGATTCAAGTACAAAAGCACAGTTGCCTCATGACATTTTAGACTCTCTATGATATCCTTTACTCTTCCTTTCCTTTCCATTTCATAGAATCATAGAATCATATAAAAGTTAGGGTTGGAAAGGACCTTAAGATCATCTACTTCCAACCCCCCTGCCATGGGCAGGGGCACCTCACACTAAACCATATCACCCAAGGCTTTGTCCAGCTGAGCCTTGAACACTGCCAGGGATGGAGCATTCACAACTTCCCTGGGCAACCCATTCCAGTGCCTCACCACCCTCACAGTAAAGAACTTCCTCCTTATATCCAACCTAAACTTCCCCTGTTTAAGTTTTAACCCATTACCCCTTGTCCTATCACTACAGTCCCTAATGAAGAGTCCCTCTCCAGCATCCCTATAGGCTCCCTTCAGATCCTGGAAGGCTGCTATGAGGTCTCCACGCAGCCTTGTCTTGTCCAGTCTGAACAGCCCCAACTTTCTCAGCCTATCTTCATACAGGAGGTGCTCCAGTCCCCTGATCATCTTTGTGGCTCTCCGCTGGACTTGTTGCAACAGTTCCATGTCCTGTTTATGTTGAGGACACCAGAACTGCACACAATACTCCGGGTGAGGTCTCACGAGAGCAGAGTAGAGGGGCAGGATCACCTCCTTCAACCTGCTGGTCACACTCCTTTTGATGCAGCCCAGCATAGGTTGGCTTTCTGGGCTGCGAACTCACACTACCGGCTCATGTTCATTTTCTCATCAACCAACACCCCCAAGTCTTTCTCCGCAGGGCTGCTCTGAATCTCTTCTCTGCCCAACCTGTAATTGCGCCTGGGATTGCTCTGACCCAGGTGTAGGACCTTGCACTTGGCATGGCTAAACTTCATGAGGTTGGCATCAGCCCACCTCACAAGTGTGTCAAGGTCCCTCTGGATGGCATTCTTCCCTCCAGGGTATCAACCAAGCCACACAGCTTGGTGTCATCGGCAAACATGCTGAGAGAGCACTCAATCCCACTGTCCATGTCAGCGACGAAGATGTTGAACAAGATCGGTCCCAACACCGATCCCTGAGGGACACCACTTGTTACTGGTCTCCAGCCAGACATTGAGCCATTGACCACAAAACTTTGCATGCGGCCATCCAGCCAGTTCTTTATTCACCGAGTGGTCCATCCATCAAATTGATGTCTCTCCAATTTAGAGACAAGGATGTTACTCATTTCTTTCCTTCCCTTACTTTCTTTTCTAGGGAAACTATACATAATACATTATTCTGTAATGTCAGTGTAGCTGATTTTCCTGATGCCTTTTACTGTGGAGTCCTTTGAATTGGCGTCAAAGAAAATTGCACAAAGTCAGGGTCCTCTAAAACTTTACAAAGGCAGAAGAAAGACCATGCATGGCATACTAAATCATTGTGCATATGATCTTAACAGTCCCAATTTTAAGAAAACAGCATTAGAGCATTACAGAAGTGGATCAACATTGAAAACTGCATGGTTACATGTACATATATATGCTTGTATATGTGTATGCATGACATACACAGCTACACTATTATTAGAAACAGTCATTTCTGTTGTGATAAGAGCTAGGTCTCTTTGGTATTTCTCTCACTACAATAAAACTGCAAGTTTGGACCTAGTAAGCAGAAGTACAAAATAGTTCATATTGGCTGCGGCAATTTTCATATATAAGACTCCATTCTGCGTATAGAATTAAACTAATTGTGCAGTAGTACCTGAGATCTTCATTTTTTGCACCTTGAAGAACACAGTGTTAAAGTATAAAAAGCAGATAATGAGTAGCTTTTATAATAATTATAGTGATTCATAAAAGTACTCTGAGTTAAAATACTAGGAGAATGATTAAAACCAGGAAAGACTTACATTTTAAAAATCAACAAAACCTCTTCAGGCATAGTTTTCATTGTTCTGTTCTTTCTAGGGTGTTTATTTAGGCTATGAGTCTGTATAATCTTATTGTAGTATTTAATTTTGTATGAATAGGCCTACTCTTTCCACATGAGAGTATTCATATGCATAAAAATAAGCATGCACCTAATAGTACAGACTGATGAATAGGAATGACAGCTTGCAATGGATGATGAAGCTATGTACCCACAAAATTCTCCAGCATAAGTTAAGTGTTTATTTAAGTTGGATCTAGCTGGTCTGTTGCAGTGAGGAGGACAGACTGAAGAGCAAGCACTGTTAAAATGGTAGATCAGTAATTCAGTAGGGGTTTAGCTATTTGCAATACAATAACATATTATGGCATCATAGGTTCATAAAATTTTTCAGGTTAGAAGTGACTTCAAGAAGTAGCTAGTCCACCCTTGTGCTCAAAGCAAGGTCAGTTGTGAGATCAGACTTGGTTGCTCATGGTTTTATCTAGTCAGATCTAAATGTCCAATGATAATGACTGCCCAAAGGAGTTCCAGTGCTTGATTGTACTCATGAGGAAGAAGGGTTTTTTTTTGTTTCTGTTTAGCCTGGCTGTTTCTTGTCCTTCCAGTATGCAGCACAGTGAAGAGTCTGGCACTGTGCTCCAAACTGTTGATATACATGTGCTCTTCCTGAGGTCACTGTACAGCTAGTGGTTTGTTGTTTGGGGTTATTTTTTCTCTTTCTGTAGTTTCATTCAAGGTAAGTTCAGTCTGAGTAATTCAAACATATTATTTCAGCCAAGTGGGGTCTTGAAGAGAAATCCTATGCTAATCTTACCCTTTATCATTCAAGGTAAGCCTACATAGTACGGTGGAAAAATCATTTTATTGATATATGAACAACCTTGAAATGATCCAAGATATTGGAAACTGTGTTAGTTGCAACTTCAGCCTTAAAAGTTTAGCTAATGTGCTGGATTTGTGAAAGCTTGCCTTTTGTGAAAAGGGGAAAAGCTAGAAAGGTTTAAAGTTCATCCCTTTCTGGTCATTTTTATTTTTATGGGAACTGCTTATCCAGATTTCCCAAAATAGTAGCCCTTCTGATCCTACAGAAATCAATCTGTCTTTCCCTTTTTTATTTGTTTGCTTGCTTGTTTTAGTATTATTATGTTTATTACCTTATTAGCATAATACTTTGGGATTTTCTGTTAGCTTCTGCCTAAAGACAAATCATTTGTTCATAGTGCAAAGACTGAAGAACATCAGCTGGCTCTGTCTTAGATGTTGCTTTCATTATCATCATAAGGAGTCGTCCAGATTCCAGAACATAGGCTGTCTAGTTTGAGTTTGAGTAATAGTGTCAGGAGGAACAGTGCTTTTTCCCTCTGGAATGTAGTTTAATGTAAAGTTCATTACAATGCAGAACATCAGTTCAAATGAGTTCAGAAATCCCATTTTTGTACCTTACATCAGATGAAAATTTTCCTACAAGAGAATTCTCTTCTTACTATAATGATTAAAACCCAAAGCTATCACCAAAAAGTGAAAACCAGACCATTATTGTGGCTTTCTGGGTTGCATTCTTCTCCTTAAATCTTGCAGAAAACCTCTAGTATGCTATGTTTATATTATCAAATGATTTCGCTTAATGGGAAAGAATTGTTAGAATGAAACAGTGGTTTCAAGGACCCAGCTTTCATACTGGACAGATTTCAGAGAATCTGATTTCAAAATAGCCCCTGGTGGTACCAAGGACTGGTATTGGAGTTTGCTAGGTGCTTTCTGAAGTGTATCTTCCAGTTGGATTTTATCCAAAACAACTTTAGTTTATGCTATTTGAGACCACTCTGTGATATGAATAAAAGCAGAGTAAGTACAGGCAGTAAGGAAATTTGGTTCAAAACAATGTAATAAAATGTTAATGAAGATGAATGCATTGAGAACTAAATAACAATATATAGAAGATGCGGGAGCTAATTCACAAAATAAAATTCTGTGTATCTTCTTAATTTTGAAAAGGAAACCTGCGAATATTCAAAACAAGGATTAATAAATACCTACATTTTCTTTTATGCTCTTATACCTTTATACAAAGTTATAATGTTAGAAGCCAAGAGGTGGCTTGTAATTGTCTTTGGACATACAGTGTAGTGCAAGCTGTAATGTCTTGCTTGTATTTCTGAAACAGATTCTGTAGAGTGATATGTCATGCAGTTTGAAATAACTCACTTTCATTATCTTGACTTCAAATTAATAAAGTTATAGCTGATTAAATAATTCATGATATCAAATTGCTGAATTTGTTCTCATTTTAATAAACCTTTATCAGTTATTTTACCAATGAGAATCAGAGCTCTCTGACAAATGCATAACATCATTAATTTAAAATACTTATAGTCATTCCATAGACATTTTCAAGAAGAACCTGAAAAAAAGCACTTTTAAAATTCATGATCACAAAATCGTTTGGCATTCCCATGCACAATTATTTTGTTGCTAGATACAGAGCTTACTACAGCTATACTGGCAGAACCTTTACACACTTTTAATGTTACATGTTTTAAAGAAAAACTGACAGCGTTGCTCCTGAGTAGGACCCGGGGAATTACAGACCAGTCAGTCTCACCTCTGTGCTTGGCAAAATCTTGGAGCAGATTCTCCTGGATGGCATGCTAAGGCACATGAAAATCAACAAGGTGCTTGGTGACAGCCAGCATGGCTTCACTAAGGGGAAATCCTGCCTGACCAATTTGGTGGCCTTCTGTGATGGAGCTACAGAACTGATGGACAGGGGTAGAGCAGTTGATGTCATCTACCTGGACTTGTGTAAAGCTTTTGACACTGTCCCACATGACATCCTTGTCTCTAAATTGAAGAGACATCAATTTGATGGATGGACCACTTAATGGATAAAGAACTGGCTGGATGGCCGCACACAAAGAGTTGTGGTGAATGGCTCAATGTCTGGCTGGAGACCAGTAACGAGTGATGTCCCTCAGGGATCGGTGTTGGGACCGGTCTTGTTCAACATCTTCGTCGCTGACATGGACAGTGGGATTGAGTGCGCCCTCAGCAAGCTTGCCGATGACACCAAGCTGTGTGGCTTGGTTGATACCCTGGAGGGAAGGAATGCCATCCAGAGGGACCTTGACACACTTGTGAGGTGGGCTGATGCCAACCTCATGAAGTTTATCCATGCCAAGTGCAAGGTCCTACACCTGGGTCGGAGCAATCCCAGGCGCAATTACAGGTTGGGCAGAGAAGAGATTCAGAGCAGCCCTGCAGAGAAAGACTTGGGGGTGTTGGTTGATGAGAAAATGAACATGAGCCGGCTTCATTGTGCGCTTGCAGCCCAGAAAACCAACCGTATCCTGGACTGCATCAAAAGGAGTGTGACCAGCAGGTTGAAGGAGGTGATCCTGCCCCTCTACTCTGCTCTCGTGAGACCGCACCCGGAGTATTGTGTGCAGTTCTGGTGTCCTCAACATAAAAAGGACATGGAACTGTTGCAACAAGTCCAGAGGAGAGCCACAAAGATGATCAGGGGACTGGAGCACCTCCTGTATGAAGATAGGCTGAGAAAGTTGGGGCTGTTCAGACTGGACAAGACAAGGCTGCGTGGAGACCTCATAGCAGCCTTCCAGGATCTGAAGGGGGCCTATAGGGATGCTGGAGAAGGTCTCTTCATTAGGGACTGTAGTGACAGGACAAAGGGTAACGGGTTAAAACTTAAACAGGGGAAGTTTAGATTGGATATAAGGAGAAAGTTCTTTACTGTGAGGGTGGTGAGGCACTGGAATGGGTTGCCCAGGGAAGTTGTGAATGCTCCATCCCTGGCAGTGTTCAAGGCTCAGCTGGAGGAAGCCTTGGGTGGCATGGTTTAGCGTGAGGTGTCCCTGCCGGTGGCAGGGCTGCTGGAGCTAGATGATCTTAAGGTCCTTTCCAACCCTAACTCTTCTATGATTCTATCACTACACTACAGAATACATCAGAAAAATATTTAGATAGGTAGCTGAAGGATAAAGAAGAAAGACTCAGTACTCTGACCTCTAGAAAATTGAAGCACAGGGGAGGAAAAAAAAACTATATCTCTGAAAGCTAAAAAGTATTTTGAACTTTTTTCTTTCCAGTCATCTGAAAATTAGAAGGGAAATTTGCAATGCGTATTCTCTGACCAGAAAAAGGTCAATAGTCTATTTAAATTCTTTGTGAAATTAGTTATACAACAACAGAGTTAGTGGTTTCTATGTAGCCCTGGAGAATCTTTTAATACCATTTTTATTTTCCATTTTTAAGAAAACAAAACTTTTAGCTGAAGCTAATTACTTAGCTTTAATTATTAACAACATTCTCATTTCTTGAAAAATTATTTTAAGGGTTTAATTTTTATTTCATTAGATTACTAAATACAGTTAATTTTGCATCAATAGGCACAGTCTTCTGAGGTGATTATAATAGCATCAAAAAGGCATTCTTTTTTAAAGCTTTCTCCTAGTCAGGCTTAGCTTCTTCATACTTAGTTTTCTTCATACTTAGCATTCTTGAGTTCTCTAATGGGATATTTTCATAAATGCATGAACACTTAGAACTATGACAAGCATGACAAACTCTTTTCAAGAGAAATATATTTCTGTTAGGTATTTTTGGTTTGGGTTATTTTGTATTAGATATTGTAGTTTCGTTGACAAAGTGATTTCTAGTCAGATCAGCATTGTTGGCTTACAAATAGCCCAGTATGAAAAAAATGCTACGATGACGTTTGGAAACAATGCAGTCCCATCATTGACACATTGTAAAACACTAATCAGAGATGTCCAACATATATTCTCTCGGCTTGTTTGTCTTTCTCTATTAATACTATTGTTGGGATGAAAATGGGGATTCTACTTTTTAAGGCTTGAGTTGCATAAAGTATCCTTTCATCCACTGTCATTGTCATTGTGACGGCATAAACCCAGCTCTTCAAGTAGAAAACCAACAGAAATAGTGCATGAAGCACTTGAGGAAAAAAAAATGTGTCCAATACTCAGCTACATCTGATCAATGGGTGC
Organism: Pezoporus occidentalis; assembly: GCF_034315485.1. Taxonomy (NCBI): domain Eukaryota; kingdom Metazoa; phylum Chordata; class Aves; order Psittaciformes; family Psittacidae; genus Pezoporus; species Pezoporus occidentalis. The sequence continues at coordinate 697,197 of NW_026915724.1, read as the reverse complement.
AGTGAAGAAAGTCTTTCACAGCTTCTTGTGACCTCTTACTCTCTTGAAATTTGCTACAAGTTGCAAAAAATATGTAACTCTATCTTAAATTGCATAAGGTAGATATAAAGATTTCTGTGGAACCTCTTTATGGAAGATGAAACTACAGCACACCCTTTGTTCCATTCCCATCAGTCCTATCATCAGCAGCAAGATGTTTAATAAAGATGTACTAATGCAAATTCCATCTGTTTTATACTAGTGAAAAATTGCCCTAAATTATCCCCTAACTGTCTGTGGGTTAAATTATCCCTGTATTTTTAGATAGACATTTGAAATGAGGAGAGGCAAAATTAAAATGCAGAAAATATCAAGACAGGGCAAAAAAGATAGTAATGACACCATTTTCCTTCAGAAGAAGCATCAATTCTGAAAAGTAATTTCTAACCAAGCTGTATGAAGTGAGGATTTCTTTTGATCCATAGACTTGTAATACAAAGAATTCAGTATTATTGTACATAAGAGCATAGCAATTCTTGTGCAGGGATTTTAGAATCAGAACCATAAATTAAGTTTATGATAAAAATTATCTTTTAAAAGAATATCTGGTCTTTATGTCCCAATTTAATATGATAGACAACCCACCACTGGATCATGCAGAATGAATGCCATACATCATCAGAAGATAAAATACTCCATACAGTTTCTGTCTATAGTGTTCATTCTTCTCTTTCTTACCCTTAAACAATAGTAGGCATATATGCTGGTTATCTTTGCTACCAAAAAACCCACCCACAGAACCAAACAACTAACCAAAAAACATTTTACTGTACAAGCAGTTCAGTACCTCACAGCACACCGAGTACCAAGTGCATTCTTTGCTGCATCGTTATGTTTTTTAGGGTAGCTTAATTATTTAGCACACTTAAATGTTCCAAATGCAGTATAAATTATGCTTTTACCTCCATATCATGAAATGAAACGTTCAGCATCATAGATCTAAAGAGTTTAGGGTCTTCTTTAATTGAAAGCTTTTGAAAGAGTTTGAAGACATCACACTAAAAAAAAAAAAGAAAAAAAAACCTCAAAACCAAAACCACCATACAGGTAAAAATGAGGAATAGAGACACACACACAAAAAAATCCATCTTTTGTATTCATTTCAGAGAAATATTAGAGGAACGCGTGTTTCTTTCTATTCAAAAGAGACTGTGGACTGCAACGAGCAAATGCAAATTAGATCTGGTGACTATTCTCATCACTGTGTTAGAATGCAAGATAGACTTGATCAATGGCAAAATGTATACCTAAATATGTATATTATTAATATTTTGCTGTTCAGTGTAGTAAAATAGTAAGCCTCATAATGGGACACCCATGCTAGCAATTCATTTGAAGACATTCATATACTCTACCAATTTCCAGCTACTTCTTTACTATACATTCTGCTCCTTCAAGTAGGAGCCTGAAGTAGGTGAAGAAAGTCCTAAGAAACACCCAAGTGTATTGTAGACCAAGAGGCCTAGACGCATATAATCCTAATCATGTAGGTACTAGATTCAGAAACTTGAGGAGAATGGAGTCAAGTCTTTCCTAGGTTGTAGCACTTCTTTCAGGTACACTGCCTCAGTGTTTGAAGGATGGATAATCTTCTGCTGCCTCAGGTCTAGTGAGGTGCTCTGCAATGACAGTTGCATAAAGTGGTAGCTCCTTGGGAAAGATATTCAGTCCAGCTGCATAATTACTGATGTCTCTTCTGCATGGTGTTTATGATAATGCGGTGTTGCCAAACTTGAAAATCTTGTGGTTATTATTATATGTAGCAAGATGGAGAGTTTTAGTTATTAGTGACTACATTTCATGTTCCAACAAAACATGAAGTCCCATTCAATTGAAAGTCCCTTAACAAGATTTTTCCCAACTTAGCAAAGATCTTACACAGTGTGGTTGTAATGACACTATCTGAAAAGTTGAACATCTGTGAATCACAGGGACTGAGGGGTCCAGGCTTGGCTGAAATAAGGTCATGGGTCATGGGCAGTGTGGGGAAGGCCGCAGGGTGCCGTACAAGGACAGACAGGGTTGGCAGTGCCGCCAGGCCCTGGTGTTTAATCTGGACATGTACATAGCTCATCCTTCAAGCACCTTCAAGGTACCTCTGAGTGGTCACATATGAATTAAGGCTTCTCCCCCAGAGCAGGTGGCAGGATCAGTACCCCAACTGAAGTGCATCTATATTAATGCATGCAGTGTGGGAAGCAAACAGGAGGAGATGGAAGATGTTGTGCAGCTGGAAAATTGATACAGTTGAAATCACGGAAACATCATGGGTTGACTTGCACAACCACAGTGCTGCAATGGATGGCTATGAACTCTTCAGAGGGATAGGCAAGGAAGGAGAGGTGGTGAGGCAGCCCTGTATGTTAAGGGGTGCTTATATTGTCTAGAGCTTAATGATGGTGACTATAGGGTTGAGTGTTACAGGTAAGAATTAGGGGGAGTGCCAGCAAGGCAGATATCATGGTGGGAGTCTGTTACTGACCACCCAACCAGGATGAAAAGGCAGCAAAAATATCCCATAAGGAGCTGGGAGAACTCTCACAATTACTTGCCCTTGTTCTCATGTGAGAATTTAACTTACCAAATATCTGGAAATACAATACAGTTGAGAGGAAGCAGTCTAGGAAATTCCTGGTTAACCTCCTAACACAGCTGGTGAGTGAGAAAGCTAGGGAAGGTGCCCTGCTAGACCTTTTGTTCATGAACACAGAAGGACTTGTGGGTGGTGTGGTGGTTGGAGGCCATCTTGGGCATAGCGATCATGAAATTATAGAGCTTTTGATCCTTGAAGACAAAGGAGTGGTCAGTGGAACTGCTACCTCGGACTTCCAGAGGGCAGACTGTGCCCTATTTTGAAGTCTGGTCAACAAAGTCCCTTGGGAGGCAGTTTTGAAAGGCAAAGGAGTCCAGGAAGACTGGACACTGTTCAAGATGGAAATCTGAAAGGCAAAACAGCAGGCCATCCTGTGCTGAAAGACGAACCAGTGAGGAAGAAGACTGGCCTGGCTGAATAAGGAGTGGAACTCAGGAAAAAGAAAAAACAAAAAACAGAGAGGAAAGGGTAGGCAACTCATGAGTACTACGAGGATGTCACAGGGTTATACAGGGGGAAAACTAGAAGAGCCAAATCCCAGCTACAACTTAATGGGGCTACTGACATAAAATACAATAAAACCTGTTTCTATAAATGTTAGCAACAAAAGGGGGGCTAAGGAGAATCTCCACCCTTTATTGGATGTGGGGGAAACATGGATGAGGAAAAGGCTGACATACTTAATGTCCTCTTTGCCTCAGTCTTTAATAGTCAGACCAATTCTCGGGTACGTAGCCCCCTGAGCTGGAAGACAGGGACAGAGAGAAGAATAAAGGCCTCATAACCCAAGGGGAAATGGTCAGTAATATGTTACACCACTTAGACACATAAAGTTCTATAAGGCTGGGTGGGATCCACCCAAGGGTATGGAGGGAGCTGTTAGGAGAGCTCACCAAGCTGCTTTCAAGCATTTATCAGCAATCCTGCCTAACCAAGTCCCAGTGAACTAGAACTTGGCAAATGTGACACCCATCTATGGGAAGGGCCAGAAGGAGGATCAAGGGCACTTACAAGCCTGTCAGTGTGACCTCAGTGCCATGGAAAGTTATGGAGCAGATCATCCCGAGTGCCATCGTGCGGCACGTAAGGTACAATGAGGTCATCAGGCACAGTCAGCACGGGTTTATGAAAGGCAGATTCTGCTTGACTAGTCTCACCTCCTTCTATGACAAGCTGACCCACTTAGTAGATGAGGGAAAGGCTGTGGATGTTGTCTACCTAGATTTTAGTAAAGCCTTTGACACCATTTCACACAGCATTCTCCTGGAGAAACTGGCTGCTCATGGCTTGGATGGGTACACTCTTTGCTGGGCAAAAAAATGTCTGGATAGCCAGCCCAAAGTGTGGTGGTGAATGGGGTTAAATCCAGTTGGTGGTCAGTCATAAGTGGTGCTGCTCAGGGCTCAGTACTGGTGCCAGTTCTGTTTAATATCTATCAATAATCTGAACAAGGGGATAGAGTGCTCCTTCAGTAAGTTTGCAGCTGACATGAAGTTGGGCAGGGACATTGATCTGCTTGAGAGCTAGAAAGCTCTACAAGGGGCATCCAGAAAGACTAGATCAATGGGCCAAGGCCAATCATATGAGGTTCAACAAGACTAAGTGCAGGTTCCAGACAATAGTGTTTCCAGCAGGATGCAGGGCAGTGACTGCCCACCTATACTCAGCACTCATGAGGCTGTACCTTGAATACTGTGTTCAGTTTTGGGTCACTTGCTACAGGAAAGACATTCAAGTGCTGCAGCATGTCCAAAGAAGAAGAATGAAGCTGGTGAAGAGTATAGAGAACAAATCTTATAAGGAGCAGTTGAGGGAACTGGGGTTGCTTAGCCTGGAGAAAAGAAGGCTCAGGGGAGTTCTTATTGTTCTCTACAACTACCTGAAAGGAGGTTGTAGCAAGGCAAGGGTTAGTCTCTTCTCTCAAGTAACCAGCAATAGGACAAGAGGAAATGGCCTCAAGTTGCATAAGGGGATGTTTAGATTGGATACTGGGAAAAAATTCTTCACGAAAAGGGTTGTCAAGCACTGGAACAGGCTACCCAGGGAAGTGGTGGAGTCACCATCCACAGAGGTATTTAGACGTGTAGGTGTGGAACTTAGGAACGTGGCTGGGTGGTGGACTTGGTAGTGTTAACAGTTGGATTTGACGCTCTTAAAGGTCTTTTGCAACCAAAAAGATTCCACAGCTGAAGAGGAAAGTTTCTTCCTGACAGAAAGCCATATAACTGTTTCACTAGCAAAGAAGTGAAACGAAACAGAATTTATTAACACACGTCTTGTGTATCTTGAAAGTTTGTAATATAACAAAAAGAGGGCTGAAAATACCAATTTTTAGCTTAAATGCTTGCAATTATCACTAAGAATGCTGCTTTTATTCTAACGAATTGCAAATAATATTTGTCCATGGAGGATCAAAAAAAGTAGAACACATTTTTTAAAACTGATTGGTGTTATTTCATTTGAAGCAAAATTCCTAATTTCAGTGATATGTGTCCATGTTCAGAAGTGGAAAATTAGTAGTTTCCTTATCAGTTTAATGTTTCCTTCAAAAATGCTAAAATAAATTTTCATCACTTTTGATTTCTTCCACATTATTTCTCAGCCTAAATTGTTAATTTAACTCCTAGTTAAACCAAATAATTTGAATTTTTAGGATAAAAAAATGTCCTAAAGAAGAGAGGCAGAATTGTCTCACACACAGACAAAGGATTAAGTTTATTTAGAAAGATTTTTATCATCATAATTTTGGTCAGTGCTAAAGTGTAAGAGATGATGAAATATGCCCCCAGCTAAACTAGTTGATATAAAACACAAGATGGCCAGAATCTTGAAGGGCGTTGCTGATGAAAAAAGTTATTCTGAATTCCTCTTTCAAAAAGGTTCTCTCATTTGCATACTGTTAATTATTTTCACTTGATTTGCTTCCACCTCCCGCAGTGCAAAAAATTATGCAGATATATCCAGTTTCTATCATCAGTTTTTTGTGTCTTTCTCAAAAAGTCAACTCATAAACTATTTTTTGGTTTTGCTTCATTTGTACTTAGACTTGAACATCTGTGAAGGTTATCACAGCTGCAGTTCTAGAGAACTGGTTAACCACAATACAAATATCCTGCTATATTTCTCTTTCAGTTGGATCAATCATTTCAAGACCAGTCTCTTCAATCGTCCCTTACTTTCTACGGGTAGCTTTACTCTAAAAAAATATGCTGTCAGTGTGTCACTTTACAACACATACTGTCAACCACAAAGAAGTCCCCAGGCCGTTAATGTTTCTACAGAAGTATTCAATTTGTAATCAGCAAATGTATCAGGGAAAGATGTAGACCTAGACTCACAAGTTCTTTATTGTCTTTTCCATAAACTTCATGATCTCTAGCTCTTAACATTGTAAAAGATGTTCAGATGTGATGTCATATCCAAGAAGAAAAAATACACTGTAAAAGACTTTCAGATGTGATATGGTATCCAAGAAGAAGAAAATACTGAAGAAATATGGATCGTACAGGTAGTGTCTGTTTCCCTGTGTGTTCACTCCTGGTCTGTGCTGTCTCCAAATAACAAAGCCTATGGGAAATTTTTTATCTAAATATGATCACTTCTTTACTTCTTTTGGGTTAGATGCTGTTCTCCATGAAGCCTAAATTGCCACAGCTGATTTCTCTTAACTTGATTTATCTTCCCAGAATTGATTTATTAGAATGTTCGAGTTCTTATAGCTGTCATAACTTGATAAACCCCAGAGCCTTCACTCAAAGAGGCACTCTAGTGTAGCAACAAATGGAGAGATTTTTTTTGTTTTAATGATTATTATTATTTAGAGGACAGAAATAGTTATTTTATTGAAGACTTAGAACTAGACTCCATTCTCTACATAGACGATGGAAAGCGGTTTGTGCCTTCAGAAGGAATTTCATTATAGGTTAGATGCCTAAGAGTAGGTTCAAGAGCACCTCAAAATATACTTTTAGTACAAGAAAGAAGTTAATTGGGTTTGTACCTATTATTTAAGTGAAATATTTCTGGAATTGAATGAAGTGGGACAAAATCTTCTCTATTTACTAGTTCTGTAATTTTACTAAATGTAGGACTTTGAAAGCAGCAACAGTGTAGTGTTTTCATGGACAATTTATGCAGCTGCAATGCAAGAGGCTACCTCATATTATAAGGCTCTTCATTACTTGAGGTAATCTTACATGTATTGCAGCATGATTGTCAAAGAATAAAAATCCTGCCATTGCTTTCCTTCAGTGCATTTCTCCTAGTTCTTTTGTTACTTCCTACAAGTGAATGAACTAGATTCATCATATACAAATAATTTATGGGCTAAACAGGGAGGTCTTTCTTCTGGTAAACAAACAAACAAACAAAAACCTAACAAACACCCTCAACCGTTTGGTAAAATGTGATTATTTAAATAAGATTGGATGCTTATTATTTTCTGATCTACTGTAGGTTTGCCTAAACTTCCTCTTTTTCCTTTTTTTTTTTTTATTGTCAAAAAGTAACCTGTTATGTTCCATATATGAAAGGTGTGCATTAAAAGAATATGAGCTAGCAAATATCTTTACTGAAGCACTGTTGGCAGCTGAGATCACTGACAACTTCCTGGCTGTGATTCATAATCTATATTGGTGCCTTTGAGACAGCAAGCTATTGATTTTTCCCAGTCCATAATCCGAGACCATATACACAGCTTGTTAGACATCTGTGGGAATATAAACTGAGTTTTGATGCAATTTAGGGAGCTTCTGTTAGCAGGCCACTTAGTTTTTGTCTTTGAGAAAACCTTTACACATCTGTGTAATCTCGAAGAGATTTTTAACAGATAATTCAATTGACTTTGGGCTGTTTCTTTTCCCCTTTTTTTTTTTCTTTTTAGTAAACTGCTTCCCTGGGTAGAACTCATATGAAAAACATCTGATGAAGAACATATGAAGTGCATAATAATAAAACGTAGGGAAATCTTTCTAATACTTTCATAGCTTTTTTCTTCTTTTTATTTCCTTTGATTTTGTCAAGTATAATTTGGAAGTAGTTCTGTTTTTTCATGTTTAATGTCTTGTCCACGTTACTTGCCCTTCCTAGGAAAATATTCCTGTCATTACTGTAATACTCATGGTACAAAGGCACAAATAATTACATTCAAAAGAACAATCATTAACGGCAATGCAGTTTCTCCTACATAAAAGGGTACTAGAGCAAACCCGCTAAAAATCTTCCAAAAATAGACATTAGCTAAAAAATACTTCTCATGTTCAATCCACTGCACCCTGATTTATTAAAGTAACTACACCTAATGTTAATTCGCTGTTTTTTGAGAGCAGCTTATGGAAAAGGAAGAGGCTAATAAAGTTTGAAGCTTATGCATTAACGTAGGAACACCAAAAGGAAGAGTCTTAATATATTTTCTTTTAAATATTATTTAATATTTGTCCAAGAGTACTTTAAGGGCTACCATATAAGGCAAAAATAACTCTGAAGAGCTTTGTAGATTTCAGATGACAGAAATAACTCAGTGCTTGTCATCACATTGCATGTTAGTCTGGAACGTTAGGAAAATATTTACACCAAGTCTCCAAAATCAAAATAAGGCATTCTTGATTGTATGTGAAGTATAATTTAGCTAAACTTGGATGATCCAGAAACCATATAGTCAGAAAGGGATAAATGCTCATTTTCTTTTCTATGACAGATAAATTTTCTTAAAACAATATGGAGAAAAGCAAAATATTTGGGTGCATATCTGTGTTAGCAAAATTTCGTGTTGAAAAACTGGACCATTTTTCATTAGTAGTAGGAAAAAAGATCTCTATATTAAATAACATGATTGATAGTAAAAAAACGGTCATTGGCATGGACTGTTTCTAAAAGGAATTTTGTAAATGACCATTTCAATTCTCTTTTTGAAAATAGTTTTTCATGCACTGTAAAGTTGTGTGGGCTTTTTGCTAGCTCATTTATCTATAACTTAACTGGTTTCCAGGAAAATAAATTAAGCCCCTAATTTTTCATATGTTTACACATTTTCTCAATCTGAAGATCACGGGTACATCAAATGGATTAGTATCATGCTAAAAAAATGCAATGTTTCTGCAATGTCAGAGATACTGAAATATATTAAAAGTTAGAAATCTGGAATAATGAGTAGACAGAGTACAGAAAAATGATTTTATTATTTTTATTTCAATCTAAAAGAAAAAGTACAGTGTACAGCATTACCGTCCACTGTTCATCTCATTTTAACAGTCTAATTTAAGCTGAATTACGTACAGAAAACCTTTAAATGAAACCCCCCAAATTAAAGCAGTTACTTTTTATTCTATGTTTAATTATTTTTTCAGATAATCTTAGATCTTCCTGTCTTTACCCTTGCCACTTTCCTATCCACCTGTTGGGACCTCCTGAAGAGCAAGAAGACAATTTATGAGGACTGAATCCATCAATCCAGACTCCAAAATGAAATATAAAGGACAAAATGATAAGGAAGCAAGGAGAATATATTGATGTTTGTGATGCTAATTATAGGTCACTAGGTTATATAGACCAGCTAATTTAAAAAGGGAAATCAAAGGATTAACTCTGTATTTTATAATTCAACATTTCAGTTTTAATGTCAAGCAAAATATTTGTTATTCATTATTTCTGGAAATCTGAAAGGAGTTTGGATCCATTCACCATTTCAACAATGTGAGAAGCAGATCATCTTTGCTTGTATCACAAGCAGGTAACGGAAAAGAAAAGGAGAGTGAGCAGACACTATAGTCATGAGCTCTTTAGAAATGCATGTGATGATAAAAGTGATAAAGTAAGAGATGGGGTGTAGCTATCAATAGCAGATAACACAGTTTTGCTAAACAAACTGCTGTCCTTGGAGTAAGTAGCTCAAAATTGTTCTACCTATGTACAGGTACATAGTTCAGCAAAGGTTCATCTCATTCAGGCTCAAATGCATTTTAAAAAGTGGTTACATAATGAAGAGAAATGTCACTGCTTAGTTCATGTCTCTCTAGGTCTGTACACTTACAGAAAGGCTGGAGACAAACGCTCCTTAGTTATAATTTTCCAACTGGAATGTTACATACTCAACTATACAAAAGATACAGAAATTGCAGACTGACCTGTTATTTGTACTTTCCTATCTTCTAAATTCAGTATTGTAACAAAGGTTGTTTTCCCAATGTGAAAATAAGTGTATGATTATATTTAGACCCTACAGTGTGAGGGACAAATGCTTCCATTTTTACTCTTTTATTGCTCAGCAAAACTTGCACTCGCCTTTCACCCAACCCCTTTTACCAGCTGCTTATTGCAATAGCCACAAGCTGTCTTTTAATGGACATCACATTAAAAATAAGCACACTTTTTGAGAGTTCATTTGCGTATTTCGTTATCAGAAAGGGTAAGAATATGTTAACTGAAATGTACACACTGTTCTTTTTTTGTCCAGAGACAAATTACTAAGAAGTGTCAGTAACCATTAGAAAAAGTTAGTGCCCCAAGTCAGGTTATCCTAAATGCTCTTTCTTTCCTTAAAATAAGGATATCAATCTACACACAGAAAGATAGGCAATGCCTGTATCACATCACAAGCTTTTCAAGAGACCATACCTTCATTTGCCTTTTGGTAGCTCATAGTGCAAGTCTATCTGAAACCTCAGCTAAAGAGAGTAAGTTCTAGAGTAATAAACCTAATAAATTATAATTCCTCTCATATTTATGACTAGGACCTCGAAATCAGCACAGGGAGAAACCGAGCAAAACACATGCTATATAAGGGTGTAATGTGTTGTAAGGTTAATAAGGCATATCCCAGGGAAGGGAGCCTCAGCATATGTTTATCACTTGGATTTGAGAATGTGTGAGACAAAGGACTTGCTATTTGGAAAACCCTTTTCTTTTTTTTTTTTTTTAAGGGAAGTCCTAAGGGCCTTGCTAGATATATGATTCTAAGAAGCAGGGATAAGAAGAGCAATGGTGACCACCAGAATCAATGAAGAGAGAAGGATATGCCTTTTCCCTGGTAGAGGGAAAGAGGGAAATATGAGACACCAAGTCTAGAAACAAAACTTTGTATTTATTTTATTGAGAAAAACACCCTCTCCTCCCAGGTAAATGAAAAGCAGCATTATCTTCCCAAAGTAAACACTGAAGGGGAAGATTGTTTTAACCCTGTGAAGGCCTCCATCATTCATAAGAAATAGCGAATTACCTCTGCATATAGATTTTGAATTGTACTGCTTTTTATACATCAAAAATAAGAAAGGTCCTTTAAATTGTCAGCCTATAATTGTATAAAAATTGAGAACTTTAAATATTTACCCTAAATAACTGAAAAACTACTATTTCAGAATTTACTTTAGTAGCCCATTACATAGAAAGACAAATTCAGTGGGACTTTTATCACTCTTTCTGTGAGAATTAGAAAGAGGTAACTGTTTCTTAATTTTTTAGATACCTTCAAAACCTCTGTATTTAGTGGATTTAAACTAGTTTGACTAATATCGCAGAACCTTTAATTCAATAAATCACTGCTTCCAGAATAGCATTTGTGTTATCAGATGAAAAAAATGTGTAAGAGCAAAACTGGGAAAAGGTACGTATTTTGTTCAATATTTTTATATCAGCGACTACAGAACTAACTTCTGAAACTCGGCCATCTCTTTTTAAAGGATGGATGATTATTCATGTTTAAACTGTTTTATTTTTTGTCAGAAAAATATATTGCATATGCTTGCCTCAAAAATGGAGAACAATAGAGGGAATACTTGCATAGTCCATAGGGCTAAAGTAGAGACCTACTTTAAAGTAGGTTCCTAGATAAGCAATTATTTTAATGAAGCATTAAAATATTTCTCTGAGTAATTGTAAAGATAGATTGTCATTTAATGTGAAACATGTTAGGACTTGTGGTTTAGTGGGTTTCCAGTTTTTAAGAGATTCTTTTATGTTTTTTTCATAGCAAATCCCAGAACTCCCATTCACTACAATGGTAGCTGCAGGTGCTGAAAATCCATTTCAATGGTTCATACTGATTTGAAATTTTACAGTGGTCTTTCTCTCACACACATGCTCACACATGTTTTTCTTTACCTTTCTCTCTTTTTCTCTCCATCTGCCCAAGGTTAAGACATACCTTGCCAGACATGGATACTCATAGAGTCCTAGTATGAAAGTTACAAAGAAGCAGTTAAGTGAACTGAGAGGGGGGTGGGGAGGAGGGCTGAGGGAGTTCTTACATTTTCCAGCCCTCTTCCCCCAAACTTTTAAAATTAAAATGTAACCTTATAACGAGGAGATAGATTTCCTAGTTTCCTAGGAAATTAATCAAGACTCCGAGGTACACGCAGATGAGTAAACTCTTCTAGAAGCACCTCTAATGCATTTTTACAAGGGTCATTGTGTTTTACAATGTAGAAAAAAAAAAAAAAAAAAAAGAAAAAAAGAGAACCTAAATCACATTTCATTTTTACTATACTTGAAATAAAAAGAGGCAATTGGAAATGCATTGTAAACAGGATTATTCAAACTCAGCTTGCCTTAAGATTGAAGCAGCTTTTAACCTGGCTGTTACATAAAAGTCCAGTATTTCTGAGATTTTATGAGAGTAATCTAATGCATTGGTCAGACAAGGTTAAGAATAATGCCCTTGTTGTCTCCCTAGGTGCAATGATTGCATCTGATGTGAATAAAAAGGCTTCACTTTGTGGGTGTTGTTGAAACTGAACTGCACATTTATTTCGAGATTTGAGTAAGAACTTCAGTGTTCGTCAGGGAAACAAAAAAATATATCCACAGTCTTTTTGAATCTTTGTTCCTGAGTTTTATACTTATGCTTCATTGTCCATCTTTTCCTCCTTTCTCCACATTAGCTTTCAAAATACTTCCTGAGGCTTTTAACAATGTCGTAAACTTACTGTATCATTACTGATGCACACAAGCAGGAACATAAACGAATACTGTATCTGGATGATATTCTTCTTTTTATAACCCATCCTGATATTTCAATCTCAGCTATTACACTGTTCATAAATCAGTTTGGGATCCTCTCTGGCTTTAAAAATAATTATAATAAATCCAAAGATATGTTTATGTATAGGAGGCCAATTGAACCCTTTGCTTTTCAGTTTCCATTTAAATTGGTCTCCAGAGGTCTTACCCCAGGTTATTTATTCCTTTTTCTTTAGATCTGCTGTACAGATTTAATATTGCTTCTCTGCTTTTAAAATTCAATAGACACTGTACAGGTGTTTTCTTGTTCTTTCCTTTTTTTACTGGGGGAAGAGCTGTCATTAATTAAAAACAAAATGCATTTTGTATTTTTTCTCTGATAATTAACTTACTAAGAAATTGTGAAGACTGTCTTAAGGAATTTTTCCAGGTGCCCTGAAAGCAATTGTTCAACTCATTTACTAATTCTAATAGAGCACAAACAATGTGTTAATCTGCTCTGCAATTTTTCCATTTGCCTGACTATTAAGTATAATACAGCTTCTAAGCCCTTTCTGTGTCTTTCTGATTAAATTCTCATACAGAAGTCATGTTAATGCAAGCTGGCATGTCAGTAGGTGTGGATCAGAGCAACAGAACTGTATGGCTGGAAAGCTTTGTCTGATCACACAGACTTCTGATTTCACAAAGCTATTCTTCCAGAAATGCAGCAAATGCCAGAGTATCTTGAAGGAGGTCAGCAGAGAGAGAAGATGCAAATTTTAGCAATGACCTAATAAGACCAATGTAAGAAACAAGGAAATTTGTTTCAGGAAACATATACCTGAGGATCACCTTTACACAGCACTTTATTTCACCTTCATTTTATCTCCCTTCATTCTATAAATATAAAAATGTGAGCCATACATACAACTTAAGTCTGTGAGTAAAAATGTCCCTTTTCAAGTATAATAACTCATCATCAAGTAAATATCAAATATTTAAAATCCTTTACATTGTCATTGCAGGTGAAACGTATACCTACTTTATAACAGAGAGAAAAAACAGGATTTCATATGTTTTGATTCTGATATAATTTCCATTGTAAAAAAAAATATACTTTAACAGTTTGATGTTTACAGAAATGGGCATATGAGAAGGGATATTTATGAGGAACCATTCTGTGCTGAACTTAGTATGCATAGAGACTGTTTATGTTCAGGAGTTGCCAGAATTTGCAATCCAGAAGCAGAGGAGAAGGAGAAGAAGAAGGAGAAGGAGAAGGAGAAGGAGAAGGAGAAGGAGGAGGAGGAGGAGGAGGAGGAGGAGGAGGAGGAGAGGAAGAGGAGAGGAGAGGAGAGGAGAGGAGAGGAGAGGAGAGGAGAGGAGAGGAGAGGAGAGGAGAGGAGAGGAGAGAGGAGGAGAGGAGAGGAGAGGAGAGATGAAAGGGGAAAGGACAGGAGGAGAGGAGAGGAGAGGAGAGGAGAGGAGAGGAGAGGAGAGGAGAGGAGAGGAGAGGAGAGGAGAGGAATTTTGTTTTTAAGGGAGCACATATAATTAATAACAGGAGTCCAGAAGCTGTGGCTAAAAGAACAACTGCAGGTTATCATTTCTAGAAAGAAATTTTCAAATGGTGATCTGGAAATTGGGAGCTTTTATAGAGGTTGAGGCTGTAGAATTAAGAAATGCTAGATGCTAATGAAACCTGAACCAAGAAATCAGATGAGAGAAAGGGGCCCAACCTGTCACTAAAAGATAAGCAAGTTAGTTTAGGAACTTCTATTTAATCTCTTACCAACAAGATTCAAGCTTTCTCTCTTTAAAATACAGAGAATGTTTGTTCTGATTTTTGGGGGAGGTTTATTTATTTTCTGTTTTTAATAGCACAGCTCTATAATTTGGAAATTGTCTGGAACATTGATTTGTAAGAGAGTAGAACACTTCTACTTCAAGGCTCTGTTTAGCTCACTGTCAAATTATAATGTGTCTTATTATTTTTAAATTACCTCACATATTGTTTGGAGGATTGATATCTATTTGCTTCCAAAGGATACTGAACAAACTGGCCAAAATTCTTATTCACTAATTCAGATCAATAGTCCCAAATGAACCAGTCTTGTTTACATAATAGTCTTTCCTGACAATGCATTGCACAAACACATAATAAATATTAATCCCAGCTAAACAATAAGTACACTCTTCAAAATTAAAATCATATCAGTGGTTTAGATGCTCTTAAATTTATTTACCTTTCTCATTTTTATCCTAGTTTTAAGATATTAGTTGTATTTCTGTTTAATTCTGAACAATTATTTGGCTTTCATGTGGATCATGTGCTGATTTTGAATTTAAGAATACTTATGAGGCATATATTCCTGTCTGCCATGAGACATAGATCTTTGGAGACATTCAGTGTGCTACCTGTAAGGGATTTTTTGTTAAAAATGTTGGCTAATACTGAGGGTTCTCCTTCTGAAGCTATCTTTCTTTCTATTTTTTCTTCTGAGGATCTGTGGGTATGCAAACCATGAGGCTATGCTGGAAGATGTACCTGTTTGCAAACCTTTCTTGGGGAGGAAGGACGTGAGGGTGGCAATAGTTTTTCTACTGGATATATCAGCAGAGGTCCAAAATATTCACTATCTATGCTATTGCACATCAGTTCGGCTAGTAAACAGGATTTCTTGTGGATAGTTTTCTTTGGATGTAATTTAAAATCTCTCTGAATGTCTGAATTTATAGTGTTTAGAAATATTAATGGGCTTCTTAATGTCTTTGTTTCTCTTTCAAATATTTTTTGCATAATATCTGTGTATGTGCCTACCTATATATAAATACATATTTGGGGCTGGGTTTTGTCTTTTGTTTTTTTAATCAAGATTACGGTACTCATTAAAAGGAAATAATTTAATCTAATTCATACTAGGATCAATGAGAATCTTATAATCGATTTTTTCTGTGTAAGTATATTCAGTTCTCAAGTATTCAACACCAGTCTCAGTCCCAGACACAGTGTTGTGAGTGCTAATTCTTGTAATTGTATTATACCTAGGCTTACATAAATCCAGAGGAAGTGTTTGTGAATAAGTATGTTTTAATATGAATAATGGAGACAGTATGCCACTACAGAGTGACAAATTCATGAGATATTAGGGTAGCACTCATCAACCTTGTTTTCATTATTTTTCATGCTTATCTTTGGAATTTTTTTTTTGTATACATCTTTCTGTTTATTATACTATTGGCAACTGCAAAAGGCACTCAGGTCAAGTAGAGTCAAAACCATTCTGACAAATAAAGGTACATTATGTAGCTGTATGATAGCAGTTATGCACATGAATTCTTTGAAAACAAGTATCACTTTAAGTTTTATTTTCTTAGACCTTGTGAAAGTACATTCCAGAACTATGTATTGAAAAGATTAATTAGATGCTATAATCTCACATGTGATTAGGATTATATCACATTATTAAAGTGGCCTAAAATATGGGGTAGAATTTTTAATGTACTGACTTGTGCCCATACAATACTTTAAACTATAAGGTTGTTTTGCAGGTCTTTTTTGTGTGGCTCTGTTCTTTATGGGATAGTATGTAGGGCACTATGTAAGACAAAGACATGACATGTTTGAGACATGCACAAAATGGATAACACTATTTTCTTTCAGAACTTAAGAGCAGGGCAGAAGCAATATAAAGAGTACACTTAAAAGAAAAAGAGGAGAAAGAATATTTTTATATCAGTTCTAACCTTTGGAACTCAGTCCAAAAGATATCTGATTCAGCAATATTCCTATTTCAGATGGATTCTGAGCAGAGACAAATCTCTAAGATATATTTTGATTAATTAAAATATTAAGAGTGAATAAACAAATGAGAAATTATTGTGAAAATCAATAAGGACAATAATGGAAAAGAAAATAAGACAGAAATTCAAGAATAAATGTGGATTTAGTAGCATATCAGCTATTTCTTTTGTAAAGCTGTAAAGGCATACTTATAAACCAGATGATTTAAATGGGGAAAATTAGGAAACAAATTTAAGAGGCATGATTTACCTTAAAATTATTGCTTAAAAATTACTCATAGCTGAAAATAAAAACCTGAGGGAATGCTTTTCCACCTATTATAAGCCTGATCCTTGATCTTGCAGTATGCTGAGGTTTGCTTTTAGGCTGTGTACTTTAATTGTTTTGGCTAGCACCATGCTGAATTGCAACCCTGGCCTTTAACTGCTAAGAGGATATAACTCTAGTAAACAGAACAACATATCCATGGCAACCTACAGTTTTAGCTCTAACTTTTCAAAACACAGAAAGGTAATTATTTTTTTTCTTTATATTTTTATATTCCTATGGCTTATAATAACAGTGATGACCTCCTGACTGGGCATTTCCAAGCTATTAATGACAGGCTGAGTTATGCGACCTTGACTTCACCTGCAGCCATTAACTTTTCTATCTAGTCATTAACTGCTGAGAAATGCCTTCCCTTTCGGTGATTATTTCTTATATATGCATTTCTTAAATAGGCATTTTCTGTAACAATTACATGTCTGAGTACTTTCATATCTTTTTATTAATAAGTACTATCTTATCTTTGTGTTCAAGCCACAGAGATCCTTTGACATCTAGCAGCTTGCACATCATTTAAGTTTCTAAGGAAGAGGTCATCATTTATGCACAAGCAAATGGGAAACAGAGAGCTTAAAACATCATATTTTACATGGGAGGAAAAAGCCTTGCATCTTTTGAGTTAAATCTATATAGCATATGCGGAAATGCTGAGGAATTCATTTTTAGATCGGGCATTTAGATGTACAATGTATGCCACAATACCACCTAGAAAACCCTTAGCGTTAATAGTAAAGGTGACCTCTAAGTTATCCCTCCTGACTACCGGATCTTTAGACAAAATGGTTAGTAATTTCACTGGGATTAATTTGCCAGCATTTTGCAGACCCTTATCTTATTTTCTGGAACTCATAGAGGGATCAGAATCCACATGATATATTTCTCTTATCTGTCAGTGCAGCAGCATAAGATAAAGAAGATTCTTATTGAATGGATATACTTTTCATTGTCCTTCATATCATAGATTAAATGGGTTTTGTATGATTTTTTCTTTTCCTGGTAGAGCAAGCCATACTTCTGCATAAATAACTTCTGTGTAATTTGAGAACTCTTAATAAAGAGCTCAGTAATCAGTTTTTTTGGATGCTGTAATTAGTGGCCTTACCTGGATCAAAACCTAAGTGTTGCTGGAGGAGAAAAAGGTTCTAGAGTTATTTTCAAGGATGGGACCTAGTTGTCTGCATGGATGACAAAGGATATTATCATATATGCCTGGAAATACCAGCAACAGAGGATTTGTCTAATTTGGTTGTTCCTGTAATTCAGACATGCAGTTATACCTCTGTAAACAATGTTTGTTCAATGACGTGCTTAGTTCTTTGTGTAGGAAATTTCTCTGACAATATCCTTGACTAACAGGAAATATCTGTCCTATGAAAAGAAAAAAATGTTTCCTGGAGCTAAAATTTGTTGTTCTTTTTGTTGTTATTTTATTTAGGTGTCGGGTTTATTAGAAAATATCATCCTAATTTTGTACAAGCAGCAAAAAAAAAGCACAACGAGGTGAATTAAGCCAAAAGAACGTAACTAAAGAAGTAAACTCTGCAAATCTTGATAAATGCAACTCCACTAGTAAGTGACAATATAGGTGAAACATTTCTCTTTTAAACTTTTTTCCATTATTTTTTTGACAGGAGTACACTAGTTCAGCTTTAATGAGATTCTAGTGTAAAAACTTCAGGGCTAAATAAAAGAAACAAATCAAAAGGACCGGATGATTGCCATTTAATGTGAAAGAATGAAAGTGCAAACAATCATTGTATGACATCTAGCTGTGCTAGTCACTGCAGAATGACAGGTAGAACAATTCAAAGTTACTGATCTAAAGATGGAATAACAGCTCATATATTTGAAGTGCTCAGAAGATGAAGAAATAAAACAGACTCTAAGATAAGACATGGTTAAGCCTTTTAAATTCCATGCCTTATTGTCAGTATCATTTGAACGCTTTCGTACACCTTTTCTTTTCCCTCAGAAACTATTTTATCGAAGGAATTACTTTTAAGAGCTGATTTTTATTATTATCCTTCAAGCTGAATGGTGTGCTTTGTTTTTCAACAAGATAAGAAAAAACGTACAAAATATTACTAGTTTACTAAGCACCCATATCATATATGTTCAGAATTATGTATTCTGAGGACATATTGTTAAGCTGTGCATTTTAAGCAAGCTCAGTAATACACATGCTAATTTACTCTACAGGAAGACTGACTCTTTTAACATGGAGCACAAATTTGTTATGAATTTCTGTTTATATTTTCCTTGTCTATTCTTTTCTTTATATTATTTTAAGGCTCTAAGGAAAAATCACCTATTCTTTCTTTCAGCAAGCCTTTTTATCAGTGAAATAACCTATTCTAGTTACTGCTGGAAACAATAATCTGTAATTGCTGCTTTCAGTCCTAATTTGGCCTGTCTCTAGTTTTTCATCTCAATCTAATCTAAACCTATTTGAGCAAATAAAATGATATTTACCTCATCCTCTGTTACAAGCTTTCAAGATTACAGGCTTCAGGAAAAATCAATACAAAATACCAGCTTAGCAGCAGGTTTGTGCTCAGAAAGAATGCTAACTTTTCTTTCCTGCATTTTCTGACTCTCTACTTCCCTGGAGTGAAAGCAAACTTCAGACTATAGGGAATGAAGGGGGTAAGAAAAAGAAACACAAAACCCTCCAGCCTTCAGTGATGTGTTTGGTTCATGGTTAGTAGCCACTTTTGAGCTTACAAGCCGAAGTGCAGTGCATGGTCAAGCTCCTAACCTTTAGCTTCTGCTTCCACACTACACATCTTACAGAGTTCACCAAAAAGAAGAATCTCAACCTCATGGATAATTTTTCAGACTCAAATACCATCTTCATTTATTATTTATTTTCTTCAAGCAGTTGGGATTTGAGGTATCATCATACCTGCCTAACTAATTTAAGGAAGTGATCACATCTCTGGGGGGGAATCTCATGAGAATAAAATCCTATTACTTTCCAAAAAATTTACTTTGTTTGCTGCCTGAAATAAGCTTTCAATGTTGAGTTTGTAACCAATCAAAAACTCTCAACAGTGGTACCTTTTTTTTTTCTTCTTTCTTTTTTTTAATGCTGAAAATGATGTCTGGTTGTTTTTGATTTTGATTTTGATATTTTTTGTTGCTGCTGGGCTTCTTGACCAATTAATACAGATGGGTGTTTATTGTAATTTTTTTATATCTTTCAACCTTTTCAAATTATTTGTTTTCTTTCTTTGTAAAACAGAAGAGTTCTTCCTTTTAAAACTTTTGTTGGGTTTCTCTTTCATAGCTCTCTCCCCAGGTGTCCTCTTTCTACTCCCATCTTGTAAATAGTCTCTGATTTGAAAAATTATGAGGTTCGTGGTCTCTCTTTAAACCCTGTAGGGTCATAATTATCTAATAGTTATGTAATGTTTGAAAGAAGCTCTAAACCAAGTCAAATATTTAACTTAATCACTCATTTTTGAAATATTTAATTCAGGACTCAAGTTTTCTCAGATAAGTAACAAAATAGGTATGTACTTTTCTTTGGATGTCTATATAAGAGTAATACAGACATACTCAAAAAAGTAAATCACCTAAGTTTTTATTTCCCCAAGAATAGTGGCAGTTGTACAAATGCATTTTGAGGGAGGGAGAAATCTTTTAAATAAATAGGAGATTAATACCTAACTGTAATCATCTACCTAATTGTAATCATCTAACTGGGAATTCTAAATTAGTATCCTAGCCAATCTAGGTACAGGAGTAAACAATGGAGGGAGAAAAGTACCTTCGAAGTGCTTGAGTCTTAGGTGAACTGAACTGCCATTTGGAGGTGCTTAGTCTTTTTCATTGAATATAAAGGCTAAGGTAACCTCAGATGAGTCATCCTAAATTTATTTAGGATAAATCCTTAGTGACAATTTTACTGCCAGAATCTTCCCAAGCCATAAGACTCCTATTCTGCAGACCTTTTGCCTCTGATATAGGGTTCTTCAAAAACACAGTGGCTGAAGTATCTATTAGCCTCTAGTTCAACCCCAACAGAAACAACCGAAGCTTAGGAAGAGCAGTTCCTATAATTTTTACTTTTGTTGAGTGATTTTTTTAGATTCAAGAGTTTAAAAAACAATAGAACATAATCTCACTCTTCTTATGTATCCAAGATTTACCAGTGTTTAAGTGAAGCTAAGTATTTCCTGTATCTCTTCTCTCCAGTCCTCTTTAACTGTTGTGATGATTTATCCTGCAGTCTCAGATGATTATGTGTCTCCTTTCCAAAGAGCAAAATAGGACAGTTTGCACCACCCAGAGCTGTTCCAAGGTGTTCACAGGTTCTTTCATCACTTATATTCAGCTCGTTTTGAGGCTATATTTTCTTAATTAAAAACAAAATCTGACAAAATTTGAAAAAAATCACTAGTATTTTATATCACTGTGTATTGGTCCCATTAAGCTTTGTGAAGCTTGATCCCAAGTTTTATTTAATCTAATGTAAGATTACTGTAATCATATTACCTGTGCATCCATCAATCATGCTGATAATTTTTGAAGTCAACTTCAATCTTCAGAATTCTAAATTCCTACAGTAGGCTGGTACTGCCTATGATACTGCCATATAGGCAGTTCTTTTGCCAGCAATGAGGTATTGTGTCTGCTTTAACTCAGGACTACAGGCAGAACTTCAGCTCACCATATCTATGTGTAATTTTGACTAAAACCTTACCAAGAAACTCTTTTCTATTCCAAGAGCTCTTTTACATTTAGTTTCCACCACTCCTTCTCTAGTTATCTGCAGATAAAGCTGACTGAAGTAAAACAATCATAGAACCATAGAGGTCATCTAGTTCAAGCCCCCTGAAATGAGCAGGGACATCTTGAACTAAATCAGGCTGCTCAGAGTCACATCCAGCCTGGCCTGGAATATCTCTAGAGATGGTGCATCCACCACCTCTCTGGGCAACCTGTTCATGTTTTTTACCATAGCATAGACAGTTATATCAGTTAAAGGTGTTGAAATATTGGTGTAACCTCTTTCTAAAATTTTACAAGAGTTTTCACTGACTGCTACAAGAAGTATTTCACTGTGGCAATATTAAAAAAAAAAAAAGCTGACTAATTTGACAAGTGCAGAAGGAAATGTACACTCAGTGAAGATGATAAATTTCTTCTTTAAAAAAAAAACAAACAACTCTATGACATCTTATAGCAGAATGCTTTTCTACGTCTATGATTTTTAGGAAAAAACAAAGAGAGGTGACTGAAAATCAGCAGAGCTTGGGGTTCATCCTGATTAGCTGTCTGGACAGACTTTTTGTGTCAAGGGACAAGGGATATTTTCTTCACAGAACTACTGATAGGTAATTCAAAGTTTTTAAGCAGCTAGAAATACAGACAGGATGATCCCTTAAGTTTATCTTTCAAAAGCATGGTGCCTGAGAATCTTTGAAGATTCCAGGAGATCCCATTTCAGTATTTAACACTCACATAACTTTAAAAACTGGTAAAAGAAAGATCAGTGTGACACTGAACCCATGATGCAGTGGACCAATCTTCAGTTCAATTTGGTTCTGCTTGGGTTTGTTGAAAAAAATTTTTTTTTTTTTTTGCAATAGGAAACAATAATTACAGATTATAATCTCCTGAATTTAAAAAAATATTTGAAGGAGGGAAGAGATGCTTCAGCACAGTTTCAGTGTAGGGAAGCTAGAGAATGCAGAATACCTAACTGCATCTCATTCAATCTGTGGCTCATTGTTAATCATGGACTGTAGTAAACAACGATAGAGGCTAGAGGGTAGTTGCCAGACCAGACTTTCACAGTGCCCTCCCCCAGCTTGTGCACAGCAGTAGGAGTCAGATATCACAGTTGGGAACTGCAGGGAGTTTGCACAAGGTTTGGTAATAGCTGCTAAGTATCCCAAGAAGTACCTAGCAGCTTTTCCCTAATGAAGTAAAAAGAAGAGTAAAGCAAGTATAGGGCCAGTTTCATCCAGCAAAAACTGAAAAAAAAAAAAAAAAGTATGTGTGTTTATATGTATATACACACATACATTATTTTTATCCTTTTTTTATATATATTTATCAGAAACATCTTGTGCCATGCAATCCGTATTAGCAGACACAGGAACACAGAATAACATGACTCTCTTACAAGTATTGACTATATTCACAGAATATATTCAAGCAGTAAATTTGTAGCGTTAGTAGAAACATTACATCCTTACATAACTCTCTGTAAGATTTTATTCTGCCACAATGCAGTGTTTAGGAGTGACATAGTGTAAACTTCTGTGATGCAAACAACAGAAGAGGTCAAACAGCTAGGGAGCATAAGAGAATCTGAGGAGATTGATGGGTGGACCCATACTCTACCATTCCTGAGAGAAGCAAGGCAGCCACACAAAACAAAATAACTTTAGGATACCATGCCTTCTTGCCATCAGGCAGTTGGAAGGGACCTAGGAAACAGGGGAAGTCGGGATCTGAGTAGAAAGTAGAGAGTGTATTCCCCCTCAGCTCATGTCACCTTTCCACATACCCCTTTACAATAGATTCCAGGTCCTGGTGTTTCAGGATCAGGAAAGTGAGGAAGATGATAATAAGGGATCACCCAGGCCAGAAGAGTTGGAGAACACCTCGTATTATGACCAGCTGTATTAGAAAAAAAAGAAGAAGAGTGGTTCTGATTGATAACTCCACCCTAAGGGGAACAGAGGGCCCCACATATTGACCTGACCAAGCTCACAGAGAAGTCTGCTGCCTCCCTGTGCCAGGGTAAGGGACATTACCTAAACACTCACTCACCTGGTACAGCTCTGTGACTATTATCCTTTATTAGTCCTCCAGGTGGGCAATGAGGAAATCTCTTCAAGAAGCCTGAGGGGACTCAAGAACGACTTCAGGACCTTGGAGTGACTGGTTCAGGATTCAGGAGCCCAAGCAGTTCTCATCCCTCCTGCCAGTCACAATCAATGACAACGGTGACATCAGAAAAATCTCACAAATTCCTGACTCCTTGACTTTGTCAGTGCCTTAACTTTGGGGGTTTTGACCATGGATCACTCTACATAGCACCAGGCCTTCTGGCGGCAGATAGGTTAAACGTGTCGCAAAGGGAAACAGGATTCTAGCCCAGGAGTTAGCAGGGCTCATAAAAAAAGCTTTAAACTAGGGTTGAAGGGGGAAGGGGATAACACCAGGCTTGCTAGAAATGAGCCACAGGGTAGCAAGTTGCCATTGGAGTCCACATCCATGGCACAACTTAAATGAATTTATGCCAATGCCCGTAGCATGTGCAGCACTCAGGAGGACATGGAAGCCACTGTGCAGCAGGGACGTCATGACATAATCACTATCACAGAAATGTGGTGGAATGACTCACATGATTGGAGTGCTGCAATGGATGGATACAGGCTCTTCAGAAAGGACAGGGAAGGAAAAGGGTGACAGGGTTGTGCTGTATGTCAGGGAGTGCATTGACTGCCTTGAATTCAATGTTGTGAGTAAGAAGGCTGAATGTTTGTGGGTAAAGATCAGCGGGAAGGCCAACCAAGCAGATATCCTGGTAGGAGTCTGTTATGGACCACCTAGCCAGGATGAAGCTAAAGATGAAGTGTTCTTCAAACAACTGGGAAAAGTTTCACAATCACTTCCCTTGTTCTCATGGGGAACTTCAACCTATCAGATGTCTGCTGGAATCACAACACAGTAGGAGGTTCATCAGAGGGTGCAGAAACTTGAGCCAGAAACAGCTAACTGATGCACTGGTAAAGAAGATCTCTACTGGTGCTGCCAGGAAAAAGCAACGGGTTGTAGTAGTAGGGGACTCTACATTGAAAGGGACAGAAGCACTTGTCTGTCGGCCTAACCCCGTCTCAAGGAGGTCTGTTGCCTACCAGGGGCATGGGTCAGGGATGTGGCAGAGAGGCTGCCTGCTCTAGTAAGTCCCACGGACTATTACCCACTGCTGGTGATACATGTGGGTGCTAGGGTTATAGATAGTAGTAGCCTGGGGAACATAAAGAAGGACTACAAAGCCCTGGGGGAGGTGGTTAGAGACTCTGGAGATCAGATAGTCTTTTCGTCAATTCTCCAGGATACAGGGGAGGACCTAAAAAAAGCTAGGAGGATTGGCCAGGTTAATAACTGGTTAAAAGGGTGGTGTCATAGTCAGGGGTTTGGGTGTCTTGAACACGGGACCCAAGCTTGTAGGCCAGGTCTAATGGGGGCTGGTGGAGCTGGTCTGATAAAGAAGGGAAAGAGCAGTTTTGGTAGGAGGCTTGCCAGACTGGTCAAGGAGGCTTTAAACTAGATGTGTTGGGGGAGGGGGGCATCATTCCATGCCAACACACCCAGTCAGTTGCCAGAACCTATAATAAATGCTTGGAGCAATGTGGAGATATCCCAGCCGCTCCAGCCAATGAGCCGGCTTCAGTTGGAGCTCGGCTCAGATGCCTCTATACAAATGCCCGTAGCATGGGGAACAAACAAGAGGAATTAGAGATGTGTGCACGTCTACAGGGCTATGATATAATAGGAATTGCAGAAACATGGTGGGATGGCTCCTATGACTGGAGTGTTGGAATGGAAGGTTACAGGCTTTTTAGAAAAGACAGGCCTGGCAGGCTGGGAGGGGGAGTTGCCCTTTATGTTAGGGGCAGGCTGGAGAGCATGGAACTCTGTCTGGGGACAGGTGATCAGCCAACAGAGAGTTTGTGGGTCAGGGTTAAAGGGAAAACAGCTATGGGAGACGTTACTGTGGGGATCTGTTACAGACCGCCTGATCAAGGAGAACCTGCGGATGAAGCACTCTATGGACAGATAGGAAAAGCCTCACGCTCACAGGCCCTTGTTCTCATGGGTGACTTCAACCACCCTGACATCTGTTGGAAGGACAGTACGGCCCGGCACAAGCAATCCAGGAGGTTCCTCGATTGTGTGGAAGACAACTTCCTTCTGCAATTAATAGAGGAGCTGACAAGGAGAGGTGCCATGCTTGACCTCATGCTCACCAACAGGGAAGGGCTCATTGGAAATGTGACACTCCAGGGCAGCCTTGGATGCAGCGATCACGAGATGGTCGAATTTGAGATCCTCAGGACAGTGAGAAAAGCATGCAGCAAGCTTACTGCCCTGGACTTCAAGGGAGCAGACTTTGGTCTCTTCAGGAACCTGCTTAGTAAGGTTCCATGGGATATAGCCTTAGAAGG
Organism: Pezoporus occidentalis; assembly: GCF_034315485.1. Lineage (NCBI taxonomy): Eukaryota > Metazoa > Chordata > Aves > Psittaciformes > Psittacidae > Pezoporus > Pezoporus occidentalis. The sequence goes on along the minus strand of NW_026915724.1, from coordinate 671,306 downwards.
CAGGGGGGCCCAAGACTCTTGGTTGATATTCAAAGATCACCTGCTACAAGCTCAGGAGTGCTGTCTCCTGGCAAGAAGGAAGTGCAGCAGGAGGGCCAGGAGACCTCCTTGGATGGATAAGGAGCTGCTGAGGAAGCTTAGAGGGAAAAAAGAGGCTTATAATAAGTGGAAGCAAGGACAGGTGGCATGGGAAGAATACAGGGATGTTGTCCGGGAACCTAGGGACCAGGTTAGGAAAGCTAAGGCCCAGTTAGAATTAAACATGGCTAGGGATGTGAAAGATAACAGGAAGAGATTCTATAGGTACATAGCGAATAAAAGACAGACTAGGGACAACGTAGGCCCCTCATGAAGCTCTCAGGAGAACTGGCTACACAGGATTTGGACAAGGATGAGGTTCTTAATGACTTCTTTGCCTCAGTCTTCACTGGCAAAGGCTCTGACCACACCACCCAAGTCTTAGAAAGCAGACGCAGGGACTGTGAGAATGAAGACCCTAGGCCCACTGTAGGGGATGATCTGATTCGAGACCATCTTAAGAACCTAAATGTGCACAAGTCCATGGGACCTGATGAAATCCATCCATGGGTACTGAAGAAGCTGGCAGATGAAGTTAATAAGCCACCGTCCATCACATTTGAAAAATCATGGCAGCCAGGTGAAGTTACTGATGACTGGAAAAAAGGCAATATAGCCCCCATTTTCAAAAAAGGAAAAAGGGAACTACAGACCAGTCAGTCTCACCTCCATGCCTGGCAAAATCTTGGAGCAGATTCTCCTGGAAGGCATGCTAAGGCACATGAAAAACAACAAGGTGCTTGGTGACAGCCAGCATGGCTTCACTAAGGGGAAATCCTGCCTGACCAATTTGGTGGCCTTCTATGATGGGGCTACAGAACTGATGGACAGGGGCAGAGCAGTTGATGTCATCTACCTGGACTTCTGGAAAGCATTCGACACTGTCCCACATCACATCCTTGTCTCTAAATTGAAGAGACATCAATTTGATGGATGGACCGCTCAGTGGATAAAGAACCAGCTGGATGGCTGCACGCAAAGAGTTGTGGTCAATGGCTCAGTGTCCGGCTGGAGACCAGTAACAAGTGGTGTACCTCAGGGATCGGTGTTGGGACTGATCTTGTTCAACATCTTCATCGTTGACATGGGCAGTGGGATTGTGTGCGCCTTCAGCACCTCCCGGATGAAGATATGCTGAGGAAGTTGGGGCTCTTCAGCCTGGAGAAGAGAAGGCTGTGTGGAGACCTCATAGCAGCCTTCCAGTGTCTAAAGGGGGCCTATAGGGATGCTGTGTGTGGACTCTTCATTAGGGACTGTAGTGATAGGACAAGGGGTAACGGGTTAAAACTTAAACAGGGGAAGTTTAGATTGGATATAAGGAGGAAATTCTTTCCTGTTAGGGTGGTGAGGCACTGGAATGGGCTGCCCAGGGAAGCTGTGAATGCTCCATCCTTGGCAGTGTTCAAGGCTTGGCTGGAGGAAGCCTTGGGTGGCATGGTTTAGTGTGAGGTGTCCCTGCCGGTGGCAGGGGGGTTGGAACTAGATGATCTTAAGGTCCTTTCTAACCCTAACTATTCTATGATTCTATGATTCTAAGATAACTTCCTAACCCAGCCGGTTAGTGTACCGACTACTGGAGATGCCTAGCTAGATTTGCTGCTCACAAACGGGGAATGACTGGTGGGTTATATGGTGGTTGGAGGCCGTCTTGGGCAAAGTGATCTGAATTTTGAATCCTTCGCAAGAAGAAGGTCAGCAAAACCTCCACCTTACACTTCCTGAGGGCTGACACTGGTCTGTTTAGGATGCTGATTGGCAGAATTCTTTGGGAAACATTACAAAAGGACAAACTGTTCCAGGAAGGCTGGACACTCTTCAGGAATGAAATCCTGCAAGCGCAGGAGCAGGTGGTCCCTATGTGCCAAAAATCGAACCACTGGGGAAGAAGACCAGCCTGGCTGAACAGGGAGGTATTGCTTGAACTTAGGATAAAAAAGAGAATTTATCACCTGTGGAAGAAGGGACTGTCACCCCATGAAGAGTACAAGGATGTTATTAGTATATGTACAGAGAAAGTAAGAAAGGCAAAGGCACAGGTGGAACTAAATCTTGCAACTGCCATAAAAGATAATAAAAAGTACTTTTACAAGTATATTAGCTACGAAAGGAGGGAAAAAGAGAACCTCCATCCTCTACTGAATACTAGGGGAAGCCTAGTGACTGAGGATGAGGAAAAGGTTGGGGTACTTAATGCTGCCTTTGCTCAGTCTTTAATAGTCACACCAGCCATACTCAGTTACCTGAGCTGGATGGCAGAGATGGGAAGCTGACTGAAGCGCCCGTAATCCAGAAGTAAATGGTTAGCAGCTTCCTGCTCCACTTAGGCACATACAAGTCTATGGGGCCAGATAGGCTACACCCAAGAATGCTGAAGGAGCTGTCAGATGAGCGTGCTAAGCCACTCTCCATCATCTATCAGCAGTCCTGGTCTAGTGGGCAGGTCCCTCAGTTATATGGTTTAACAGTGTTCTTGGCAGTCCTGGGGTAATGGTTGGACTTGATCTTAAAGGTCTTTTTCCATTCTATGATTTTATGAGTCAATGAAGAAAAATAGTTGCCTCCAGAGGACAGTTCAGGAAATCTATACTTGGGAAGACTATTAAATGACATCTATGCACTTCCCTGTGTTCCTCCATTCCACTTATTATAGCCACTTGTTATTAGTAGTGGCATCTCAGTCCTGAAAGCCTAAAATGCAGCAAAGGAAAAAAGTATAAAAATTAATGTCTTAAGACCAAACTCTATTCATCCATATGGCTAGTAAATAATGGAGAAGTAAAGAAGCTCTTGGATGCTTTACAATTCAGGACTGCTTTGCCACATGTGCAAATAATGACAGACATGATAAAAACCTGACTTTGTTTTTGTCACCTTTAAAAAATTGTTTTATTTACCTAATGCATTTTCTTCTGATTTTGCCAGGAAAGGTGACAGGATGCTTAATTTTGGGAGGGTTATTCAATGCAGGTTTTGTGCCTTTCAATGTTCTTAAAAAAATAAATTTCTTGAAACACCACAAAGGGAAAATAAAAGTAAATTGATGACGAACAGGTAATACTGAGGTTTCCTTTCACTTGTTCATTGAGATACTACTTTTTTTTTTTTCTCGAGATGATTAATTTTACATATTTTCTCCTCCTCATGGGGATTCAGCCTCAATTGGAAGAAGCAGGCTTTGAGGTCAAATTAGAACTTTAAAAAGTGTTCAACTTCTACTTCAGGGACAAACAGAAAAAAGAACCAATAGCCCAAACAAATGCAGAAACTCTGAGTGAACAATTTATTAGCAAAATAAATTCAACCATTCAGAAGACAAGAAATTAATATTCTTAGCTAGACTATGCTTCTACTTTACAAAGAGTTTAGGTGTCCTTGAAGTTGAGATTGTAGGTATCTTTAAATTTAACCATTTATTTTGTACAAAGTGGACTTTGTATTGAAATGAAATTTAGCATGGTATGCAGATGTAGAAATCTCAGTGAACATACTTTTTCATTCTTTTAGTTTCTCGTGCTTGTCAGCGGATTTTGCCAGACATGTTTTTCAGTACTTTAGTAAATAAATTGCAATTTTTAAGAGCTTTTTTTCCTAATTTGAGAAGTAATGCCTTTTAAAATTAATATATCCAGCAGAACATTCTGAGTTTAAGAAAATTAATTGTACAATGTAATGAAAGATTTTTCCACAACTAAGACAACATTATTTAAAATAGTCAGCTTAATGTTCTGAAATATAATTTTGCTTTTGTTACAGTAGAAAAATGAAGGTTTCTTTTATATACTCTATATCCCAAGATGATTTCAAAGCACTTTCACTTGGAAAAGCTAGCTGCTATTACATATGAATTTTCAAAGCTTGCCAAGGCTTTGGAAGGAATGATGAAAATTACTATTGCACGACCTTCAGGTTTTCTTTGTTTCATAAAAGGCTAAGATAGCATTTTTGTCATTTTTCTTTCAGCTCAGGTCTTTCATCATAAATATCAAAGCATGCAATTATGCCTGCTCATACCCTACCATATTCTGCCTGTTTTCTATCCGTAGTGATGGTGTTCTCTTTTAGGATACCTTTTTCTTTTGTTTTTCACAAATCTGAAAGAAGCCCCATGTTTTTGTCGAGTGCCATAAATTGTTCATGAAATGCATGTTGCACTGATTAAAAAGAAGAAGAGTTGATTAAAATGGCTTTTATTCCTTTGTTCTAAGCAAAATCCTAATGTTCACGTGTCAAACCTAAGAGGATCATAGCAGACTGATTTGGCCTACAGGTGGGATTTTTAAATAGTGTTCATCATAAAAATAAGACAATCTTATCTTCTATTAAAACCTGTAATTCCATGCTGAATTATTCCCGTTGTTCCTTTTCATTTTTCAGGTATAACTTGTTGTTCTGTCTTGTCTTGTGGTTTCATGCAGCCTCCTCATCAAAGACATAGAATGCCCATAGCCAGTGTTGCCTAAATTCAGTCAGAGTTGCAGAATATATCTGAAAATTAGGTTGTTTCTGAGTCTTGAGTACTTCAAATGAGCATCCATTTATTTTCTTTGCATGTGTTTACTGATCTATTCCAATTTACAAGGCATATTAGCATAGAACAGGTGTCAGACTGAAGTATCCATGGCTCATTTGCTTCTGAAATGTTTTTTTATTTGGTTTTTGGCTTTTTTGTAACCACTACTTTAACCGCTAATAAGAACTTACACAGTAAAAATATTAGAATTACATTAATTGACAGAAGAAAAAAAATTTTTCTTGAAAAACAGAACAGCAAACCTTTCTTAGTGTTTGCAGGAACACACCCCCTCTCTTTTTTTTCTTTTTTTATTTTGCTTTTATCAAATTTACAAGGACACGAGGAATACATTGTTTTCATCAATTTGAACTGTGTTATCACATTAATGAGAACTTACTGGCTATGTCTTAAGTTAAATGTCAAGGGATATACATTTTCCACATAGAATAAAATTGATTTCAAGTTTCTTTTAACAGTGGTGGAGGAAAAAATATCCACTGCATTTTCAAAACCAAGTAGAACTGCCCCAGCATGTGTTAATAAAAAATTATAAGCCTAAATATTGTTACTCACAGTACCTAACATAAAAAAATATTTTTAAAAATACTAACTTGAATTTTCAAAACCTTACTATTTAATAAGATTTGCTGATGTGAGACTGTGTTAAATTAAAAAAAAAACAAAACAAAACAAAACGAAGAAGTTGTTTTGGGGTTTTTCTGCTTTGTTTTTTTTTTTTAAAGCTTAATCAATTTTATTAAGAGAATATTTAGGCTTTTTTCAATCCTCTGAAGAAAAGAACATAAGAAAGGAGAAATCAAAAAGGAGAGGCTTTCTGAGCGGCTTTTTTCCACGTACCTTTTGAAAAGCCCCTCCTCAGCATATAAATACTCACAGCAAAACCCTCAGCATAGTGGCTACATGTATCAATATTGCAAAAGAAGGGAAGATGACACTCACCATAAGAGAGTTCATTAATTCTTAAGACTTCTAAAATATTAATAGGACTTTCAAACAACATTGCTTGCTTAGGCAGTGTCCATTCAGTTCACTGTGAAGCTGAGATTATAGGTGAAAATCCTTAAATTATTATATATCCTTTCTACATCACAGTCTGTGGTTCCTTATTTTCCCACACTGAATGATAAATATGTTCAGAAATTACTTAAATTAAAAATAACACAACAACATGATAAAGTGTCTAAGAGCAGTAAACTAAGCAGCTGCTTGAGAAATTTTTTAATGTCTGTAGCAACTTAAGGAGGGTTTTGGCCTCTGCCTATCTGAAACCCATTTGAAGCAACTTGGCTTCTACAGCGTCTGTTTCTACCAGCTAAAAACTGCATGTCAAATATTAAAACTCAGTAATAAGGATTCTTCATCTTCTCCATCCGTAATACCTGGATCCCAGGATATTTTAAAGCCTAGTCATAAAGCAAATGATGCTAAATTTCTTTTTAATTGGGAGAATCTCTTTAATCCATTTTAGCATTCCTTATGCTTACTATAGAATAGCAATGACACTGTTACTTTTTGCAGATTGTAAATCTGTCTCTCTATAAGCATATCGTCATCCATGCTTAAATAATAGCTTCAACTAATGAAAATTTGCCTTTGCCTTTGTTAGGGAAACCATAAAAATGAATTTAAAAGTATGCAAATAATAGGAAGACATTATAAAGTATTCACTTTTGCCAGAGGCAGACACTATTAAAGACCAATGCAGGTGTAATATTTATGGTCAAGGCTGAACAGGACAGAGCTTTGTTAATAAAATTAAGGAGATATTCTCAATTCCACAAATGTAAAGTGTAGGTTTCAACCCAGAACCAGGCAGAATACTTCAAAGATGTGGTGTGTGGGTGTGTGTGGAGGCTTTACTTATTGCCTTTAATACAATATATAATAATATATATAAAATAAAAAGGTGAGCTGAGATGTGGTATAGTGGGAGACAAATTATCAAGCAATGGAAGGTAACAGACATAATAAGAATTATGGATTATAGTGATCACTGGAACACTACAGCAGTAAAAGAAGAAATTACTCTGTGTAGTTGACAGAAATCAGAAAAAGGAAAGAGTCTTCTTCCCAAAATACTGCACAAAATATAAGGCCAGGAAAGGTGTCAGTGGATGGGGTTTGGATGACAAAAAGTCTGTGTATTTAAAGGTTAGTTCACAAAAAGAAATGGAAGCAAGTTGTATGCATTACTGACTTTATCATTAGAAAAACAGTATTGAATTCTTAGCAATAAATAAGCTTAACAATGTTACTAATTTTCTATTACTAGTAATCACTATTTCTGATAATTAAATAGTAATAATAATCTGATTTGCTTAAATCAGCACAGTGCCTGAACAAGTCAGGTTTAAAGATGTATGATCTTTTATACCATTTCTTTCTAGAATTATGAATTCTAAAATCACACAGCAGGAATCAGAATAATCAGAAGTAATAATATACAGGAATCCTTTGAAAACCTTTGGGTCACTAAGCGGAAGTGACTACAATGCAAATTACCTCAAAACTGCAGGAATAAGATGCAAAACAAAACCAAGTACTGCGACATCAAATTACAGAAAGGATTTTTCTTTGGGTTTTTGTTGTTTCTTTTAATAGCATAACTAGTCAAAATGACTCTAATATCAAACATGGGGGAAATTAAATTTTGACTCAAGATAGACACATGTTGACTGTGATAAAACAGAATTATGGAGAGCATAACTTACTTCAGCAGAATACATAAGATAATATTCAGTATTTGTAAATGGCAAAACCTGCAAGATTCTTCAGACAAGCTGGAAATCCTATCTTTGTGAACCCAGTAGAAGGAATCATAAATTCTGTCAGACAAGCATCTAAAATAGAATGAGAGAACCAAAGACACACAAAAAAAAACCAAACAAAACAACCCCCCAAAACCCAAAGATACAGACAAAGACTAAAAAAAAAACAAATAATGTAATATGTAAGTATTAAAGAAACAGAAGGTATGTTGGAAAATTTGTGGTTCTTCAGGGCTCTCAGGGGCTTATGGGACAGCCAGTGAATGGTAAGGATATGGTGAGTAAACAGTTCACTTTTTCCTACCAGTATTCATCTTAGGTCATACAGTATGTTCAGGAGGATATTTTCTGCAATAGTTTGCAATAGTTTATTAATGAAACATACTTATGTTCAAGTACAAAATCAGTGACAGTGAAGTATCACTAAGATTCTGATACAGGAGAAAACCAAAAGTGACAATGCAAAGTGATGTAGAATTTAGGTGCTATTAGATTTCTAATGAGGCCATTCATTTAATAGCTTTCATAAGATTGTATAGAAAGAAACCTGAATCCACAATGCTAATTCAGGTATCCAATAGAACACTAATCAGGAGACCTTAAGGACAAGTAAGCGAAAAAACAGGGCAAAAAAAAATATTAAATATTATATAAGATCATGTGAGCATCCAAGGATTGCTAAGGTGAGTAGCTCCAGAGAAGATGCTTTCAACACCAGAGCAGGGAGGTCAGCGTCCAGGAGCCTCAACTCAGAGCGACAAGAGCCACCGAGGGAGCCTCAAGTCCTTGACAGGACCTGCCCGGGAGCCGGCAGCTCAGCTGACGAGAGCGAGCAGCTGACTCACAGGGGGCGGAGCCAGGAGGGATGGCACCAGCCCTGATTGGTTAAAAACCTGCCTCAGGGAGCGCGAGCGACCAGGGAGGGCAAGAGTGTCAAGGCAGTTTGCAAGGTAGTCCATGCGGGCAGGCGAGCGGGATGGTGAGCACTCCGCCTTTTGACCAGGGACCAGAGCAAGCTCTGCTCTGGATGCCCCGGGGGGTGGTCAGTGTAGGCACTCAGGCTAAAACATGTCAGGGAAGCTGAGAGGAAGCAGGACTGCTTACTCCCAGGCCCAAAACATGCAGAGGCCTCAAGTATCTAATGTAGCTCATGGAGGAAAGAAGGAGGCTGCTAACCCAGGAAGCTGGGAAACAGCAACAATAGAAAAAAAAAAAAAAGGAGGAAGAGGACAGTTAAAAGCAAGGGGCTTCCTCCTAAAGCTGATGTCGCCACCCAGAACTGCTTTGCAGTTCTGCAGGGGGCTAATGAGAAAACAAACACCTCACAACATGAACAACCATCTAATGCACTGGTAAAGAAGATCACTACTGATGCTGCCAGGAAAAAGCAGTGGGTCGTAGTAGTAGGGGACTCTACTTTGAGAGGCACAGAGGCACCCATCTGTCACCCTGACCCAATGTCAAGGGAGGAGTGTTGCCTACCAGGGGCTTGGATCAGGGATGTAGCAGAGCGGCCGCCTGGTCTAGTAAGTCCCACTGACTATACTCACTTCTAGTGGTCCATGTGGGTGCTAGTGATATAAATAGCAGTAACCCAGAGAACATTAAGGACTACAGAACCCTGGGAGAGGTGGTTAGGGGCTCTGGAGCTCAGATAGTCTTTTCATCAATTTTCTAGGATAAAGGGGAGGACCTTAAAAAGGCTAGGTGGATTTGGCAGGTTAATAAATAAATAAAATAATAAAAAAATAATAAATAATAAAAAGGGTGGTGCCATAGTCAGGGGTTTGGGTAGTTAGAACATGGGACTCAATTTGTGAGGCCAGGTCTACTGGGGGCTGGTGGACGTGGTCTGCCAACAAAGGGCAAGAGTGGTTTGGGTAGGGGTCTTACCAGGCTGGTCAGGAAAGATTTAAACTTTGTGTTGGGGGAGGGGGGCATCATTCCATCCCAACACACCCAGACAGTTTCCAGTACCTACAATAAATGCTTGGAGCAATGTAGAGAAATCCCAGCCACTCCAGCCAATGAGCTGGCTTCATTTGAAGCTCGGCTCAGATGTCTCTGTACAAATGCCTGTAGTATCAGGAAAAAACGAGGAATGAGAGATATGTGCACATCTATGGACATACAATGTCACTGGTATCACAGAAACATGGTGGGATGGCTCCTATGACTGGAATGTTGGAATGGAAGGTTACAGGCTCTTTAGAAAAGACAGGCCTGGCAGGCAGGGAGGGGGAGTTCCCTTTATGTTAGGGATAGGCTGAAGAGAATGGAACTCTCGAGACAGGTGATCAGTCAACAGAGAGTTTGTGGGTCAGGGTTAAAGGGAGAGCAGCGATGGGGGAAATTACTGTGAGGATCTGTTACAGACTGCCTAATCAAAAGGATGCTGCGGATGAAGCGCTCTATAGACAGATAGGAAAAGCCTCACGCTTGTAGGCCCTTGTTCTCATGGAGGACTTCAACCATCCTGATATCTGTTGGAGGGATGGGATGGCCTGGCACAAGCAATCCAGGAGGTTCCTCAGTTGTGTGGAAGACAGCTTCCTTCTGCAATTAATAGAGGAGCTGACAAGGAGAGGTGCCACGCTTGACCTCATGCTCACCAACAGGGAAGGGCTCGTTGGAAATGTGACTCTCCAGGGCAGCCTTGGTTGTAGCGATCATGAATTGGTCGAGTTTGAGATCCTCAGGACAGTGAGAAGAGCATGCAGCAAGCTCACTGCCCTGGACTTCAAGGGAGCAGACTTTGGTCTCTTCAGGAACCTGCTTAGTAAGGTTCCATGGGATATAGCCTTAGAGGGCAGGGGGGCCCAAGACTCTTGGTTGATATTCAAAGATCACCTGCTACAAGCTCAGGAGTGTTGCATCTTGGCTAGAAAGAAGTGCAGCAGTGTGGGGAGGGAAGGTGAACAGTTCGGGAGTGAGGGGATGAGCCCTGGGGGGATGAGTTTTGGGGTTGAAGGACAGGGAAGGTCGAAGAGCAAGCCCTGGGGGGATGGGCCAGGATGTAGTTGTGGCAGGAATCTCATTTGGAGGCCGGAGGATGGGGGGGTTGTGAGAGGGTCTGCAACATTGTGATTGGACTATTTACCTGGAGAGTTTTACAGGGGCCAATGAGATTGAACGTTTTATGTATGTTCAGGTTGGGAAAGTACCAAACAAGGGGATAAAAAGGGCTTGGTGATAACAAACGAGGTTTTGAGTCTCTGCATCAACTTCACTCTGTATCGTTAAATGCCCCTCAGCAGGAGGGCCAGAAGACCTCCATGGATTGATGAGGAGTGGCTGAGGAAACTTAGAGGGGTAAAAAAAGGCTTATAAACAGTGGAAGCAAGGACAGGTGGCATGGGAAGAATACAGGGATGTTGTCCGGGAACCTAGGGACCAGGTTAGGAAAGCTAAGGCCCAGTTAGAATTAAACATGGCTAGGGATGCGAAATGTAACAGGAAGAGATTCTATAGGTACGCAGCGAATAAAAGACAGACTAGGGACAACGTAGGCCCCCTCATGAAGCTCTCAGGAGAACTGGCTACACAGGATTTGGACAAGGATGAGGTTCTTAATGACTTCTTTGCCTCAGTCTTCACTGGCAAAGGCTCTGACCACACCACCCAAGTCTTAGAAAGCAGACGCAGGGACTGTGAGAATGAAGACCCTAGGCCCACTGTAGGGGAGGATCTGATTCGAGACCATCTTAAGAACCTAAATGTGCACAAGTCCATGGGACCTGATGAAATCCATCCATGGGTACTGAAGAAGCTGGCAGATGAAGTTAATAAGCCACCGTCCATCACATTTGAAAAATCATGGCAGCCAGGTGAAGTTACCGATGACTGGAAAAAAGGCAATATAGCCCCCATTTTCAAAAAAGGAAAAATGGATGATCCAGGGAATTACAGACCAGTCAGTCTCACCTCCGTGCCTGGCAAAATCTTGGAGCAGATTCTCCTGGAAGGCATGCTAAGGCACATGAAAAACAACAAGGTGCTTGGTGACAGCCAGCATGGCTTCACTAAGGGGAAATCCTGCCTGACCAATTTGGTGGCCTTCTATGATGGGGCTACAGAACTGATGGACAGGGGCAGAGCAGTTGATGTCATCTACCTGGACTTCTGCAAAGTGTCCAACACTGTCCCGCATGACATCCTTGGCTCTAAATAGGAGGGACATCAATTTGATAGGTGGACCACTCGGTGGATAAAGAACTAGCTGGATGGCCGCATGCAAAGAGTTGTGGTCAACGGTTCAAATGTCCATCTGGAGACCAGTAGCAAGTGATGTCCCTCAGGAATTGGCGTTCAGACCAGTCTTGTTCAGCAGCTTCGTCGGTGATATGGACAGTGGGATTGAGTGCACCCTCAGCAAGTCTGCCAATGATACTAAACTGTGTGGTTCGGTTGATATGCTGAAGGGAAGGAGCGCCATCCAGAGGGACCTTGACATGCTTGTGAGGTGGGCTGATGCCAACCTTATGAAGTTTAACCATGCCAAATGCAAAGTCCTACAGCTGGGTTGGAGCAATCCCAGGCACAGCTGCTGGTTGGGCAGAGAAGAGATTCAGAGCAGCCCTGCGGAGAAAGACTTGGGGGTGTTGGTTGATGAGAAAATGAACATGAGCCGGCTTCATTGTGAGCTTGCAGCCCAGAAAACCAACCGTATCCTGGACTGCATCAAAAGGAGTGTGACCAGCAGGTTGAAGGAGGTGATCCTGCCCCTCTACTCTGCTCTTGTGAGACCTCACTTGGAGCATTGTGTGCAGTTCTGGTGTCCTCAACATAAAAAGGACATGGAACTATTGGAACAAGTCCAGAGGAGGGCCACGAGGATGATCGGGGGACTGGAGCCAGTCCTGTATGAAGATAGGCTGATAAAGTTGGTGCTGTTCAGACTGGAGACCTCATTGCAGCCTTCCAGGATCTGAAGGGGGCCTATAGGGATGCTGGAGAGGGACTCTTCATTAGGGACTGTAGTGATAGGACAAGGGGTAATGGGTTAAAACTTAAACAGGGGAAGTTTAGGTTGGATATAAGGAGGAAGTTCTTTACTGTGAGGGTGGTGAGGCACTGGAATGGGTTGCCCAGGGAAGTTGTGAATGCTCCATCCCTGGTGGTTTTCTAGGCCAGGTTGGATGGAGCCTTGGGTGGCATGGTTTAGTGTGAGGTGCCCCTGCCCATGGCAGAGGGGGTTGGAACTAAATGACCAACCCTAAGTGTTCTGTTATTCTATGATTCTGTGATTCATTTTAGGATATTTACCAGTAGTTAAATGATGGTTAAATAGTTAAATAGCATGAAAGATCTTCAGTGCAGTAAGATGTTTTCAGGGGTATGGAGACCCTTAGATCTGTGCACCAGACAATTCTTGCAGTGCCACGTACTTCAGTGCTTTTCTGTAGGACACTTAGAGTTATGCTGGGACATTACCTGTTAAATGTCTAATCCAACATGGCAGCTTGCTCTTCAGGATCTCTCTGAAAGGGTCTCTTTCCATGTGTACATATGCGTATATCTTATATATATATATATATACACACACACATTATATATATACACACTTATAGGTATGTATAGATATATTTTTTGTCCCTGCCTGTGGCAGAGGGTTTGGAACCAGATGATCTTCAAGGTTCCTTACAACCCAAACTGTTCTGTGATTCTGTGATTCTATATATACTTCTTTGTAGGCAAAGAGTGAAGAAAAATTGTCTTAAGACTTGTAACAAAGAACAATCTGGATGATTAGCAGAAATCTGTATTTAGCAGAGGTAAGAAAATTCTAGTCCCTCATATCTGACTTTTCTTTAGCCTTAGCCAGAGTAAAGCAGGCAATAAGATTCGTTAAAGGTTGCAGAAATTAAACTTCCTGTTTGTAAAAATACCTAGTTATAGCATACGTGTTTGTTTTTTCCAGCAAAATCAGTGAGAGGGAACAATGAAGAGATACACATTAGTACGAGTCATGTGTAAAGAAGTTTATGTTTGTTTGATTTTTCAGTTTCTAGTCAGTTAAGATTCTGTGGATCTTTCTGTATATAAAGCTGCCACAAAACTTTCCTTAATGGATTTAGCTTTTCTTGTGTTAATCCCTTAGCAACTCATTTGTAACTACTCATTCAATTAGCACTGCACCTACTACCCTTGAAATTCTAGGACTTACTACCTTAGACAAGCTGAAGCTTTAGGAACTGTTAATTAGGAGTTACAGGACTTAATTAAACAGGAGGGGGGGAAAGAGTTCTCAAACACTATGTTGCGTTGTAACATGCATTTCGATGCAGAAAAATGGGTAATTCCGATAGGAATAACAGTTACAATCTTTTAATTTGAGAATATATCAAAGAAGAAGAAGAAAAAAAAGTTTGCTTGCATAGGCTTTTTGAAGTGTGATGCATTATGTACAAAGCTATCTCAGTTCCAGCATTGTTACAGAAGGGATAACTAAATATCTTAAGCAGAAAAAGCTTTACTCATGTCCTGTAATTCAGGTAGTGTTCCATTAAACAAACAAATTCCAAAAATAACTGGCTGGGATATTGAACCTGCTGGAACTTCAGTCTCTAGAAGTCTTTGGTGCACACACACATACTAAAAAGTTACTGAATATTAAGGATTCTTCCTTCCACTAGTAAGAATCCACTGTGAAGAAAGGTTGACTAAAGCTGTGTTTTGACAAGATGAAACTGTTTCAAAATAATATTTTAAGTCCTGAATAAAGTTCTTTTGAAGAAAAGGTGTGGCCAGCTTTTAACCTATGTCAATGAATGAAGTACTGTTGTATCTGGGTTTTTACTGTCTTTATAAATAATGCTTATTTAAACTATACTTGCATATGACTTTACTTTCGTCCCTCACTTCAGGAGGAAAATACCTCTCTGATGATATCAATGATACAGATACATGTAGATATACCAGGCAGATATTTTATTATTCAGGTGATCAGAACATTTTGTGCATGCTTAGAAATATTATCTGCTATGATAAAGATGTCTACCACTTTTCTGAATATCCTGTTCACAATTTTATCCTCCAATCTTAATTTTATAAACAAATGTTGACAAACTCAGAAAAATGTGTTCTGATAAGTCAAATGGGAAAATCTGCATGAAAATTACCAAAACATCTGACAAGCAACCCAAAACTAAATTCATAGTTATTAATGGTGTGATAGAGTAGTCTTTCATATTATGATCATGACTACAGGACAGATGTGTCTTGTTTTGTCTTGCAGCTTTAAGGTTGAAGTTCATGCATATATAGTGTATATAGTGTGGTCATGTGGAAGCACTCTTTGTGGTGAAACATTGCAATCCAGTCTATATACATAACCAAAGCATGCGAAGAGTAAGTTTTCCTTTAAGGTGGTCTTCAAGAAGGACTGGTGTCCTTTAAACTCTGTCTTGGTAAATGTAAGAATGAGGCTTAATATTATCTAGCCTATAGAGGGACTGTATTTTGAATTATGCTGCTTCGGAACAGTAAGTAGATTCTACCTCTGAGTAGCTTCTTTAATCATGGGTCCAGATCCATGGAAGTTTATGACACTCTACACTTTCTACTCCTTTGCTTGAGCTAATTAGAGAAGGAACTGGGAGTCTTGGTTCCCTGTTTTCCTGAATAAAGTTAATGTGATGGAAAGGTCAGCAGACAATAGGGTGAAGTTGATAGCCAAGAAGTAGTAAAGGCAAACTGTAGATTAATAAATACCCACGAACCAAGGAATTGCAGAAAAGGCATAGTTTTGAAGAATTGTTCCCTCCCTGTGTTGCTACTGATGTGGTTACTGCACTTAAATAATGCAACTTCAGCAAAACCACAGTCTCTGTGTTACATATTTTTCCCTTAAACTTTAGACCAGAAAGTCTTTTCAAGTTTTCATTTAATACATTTATGACCTATATTACTTTGGGTTTCAAAGAGATTCAGTGAGTAAAAATTTTGTTAATTGTATCAAACCCCTGAGATTACAATTATATAGGTATCTGTATTAAATATAAATATATAATAATATAAACTGTGGTTTTTATTTTAGTGTTTTTGTCTTCAGCCTTCTAAGTTACAAAAGATGCAGACACCTTCTTATATCTAGCCTTGAAGGTGATACAGTGTATTGATTTGACACATCTTGAGACCTAATAATCAAGTACATGTTTTTATGATTGGCTGATATTGCCTTGTGTCTGGCTGCCTAAAGAATGTTAAGTTGACTGAGGTCATCTATAGCCTATAGATAATCTACACAACTAATAAAAATGCTAAGTAGGCTGTCAGTCTGTTTCCCAGTCATATCAAACCTCCTAATCCAATTTGTAATTTTCAAGATAAAACTAATCTAAAAAATAAAATATATGTGTTTACTAGAAAAGAGTGATATATTGCTGGAATGCATCTAGCTGCCTTTTAACATTTGAGCTTTCTCTTGAAAAGCAAATGAATATCATGGCCTGGTAAAGTCTTAACAGATTTTTATGGGCAGAACATTGTACTGGTGCTTATCAGCCAAAGTAAAAACAAAATAAAACCCAGAACAAAATAGCTGTATCTAAGCTTCCAGTATGTGGAATGAATTTCTCTATAACCTTAAAAAAACAGTTTGTGCTGTCTAACAAGGCATTTTCAGCTGATTTTTATCTGAGAATTGTATCTGGTTGAAGTATGAATTACAAAAATAATAGTATTGTTTGGTGGTGCATACCATTAACTCCAAATATTTTCTTTGACTGATGTCGTAAAATGCTGCCTATTTCACTGGAGGGGACTTGGAGTTATACAACATAGGAACTGTGACGGTGGAATACTGCATTTCAGTGCCATGGCAAAACCCTAAATTTAGCTGTGGATCCAAGACTACCTTTTCTCAAACTAGTAGGTGTTAGCATAGAAGCTGTGGTCCAAAGTTTACACTGTTGGAAAGTGTTACATTTTATTTTAAAGATGTTGATCTGAAGAAAATCAGATGTTAATATAGACTATAAACTTCCATTCTCATAATTACTCACATAATTTATTTAAGATTAGTTTAAATTCACACATATATTTGTGATATATTGGAGGGTTCATTGCTGTATTGTCATTTTCAGTCATGTGAATACAGATTTTACAGAATAAACCAGTATGTAAAAAGTTATCATGACTTTCTGCTGCAGGCACTTTATATCTGACAGACTGACAGGCAGATGTGGCCGTAACTTGATTTTTTATTTGCCAATATATGTTACATTTCTCTTCAGTCTGTCTTTTAATGATCAGTACAGAAAATAGCATAAACATGCTTAGCTTAGAGCATTAAATATTGATTATGCATGTTTTTAATTAGATAATATAATAAACCAAGCACGTTCATACATGAGAATCCTATTGTTTAGCATTTTTTTTGGTTGAACAGCTGCATATTACAAAAGCAGAATGAGGAGTTAAAAAATCGTAAGGCACAAAACTTGGCCCAACTTCTGGCAACCTGTTGATCAGACTGGGAAATTTATGATATTTTCCATCCAGCCTAATCTCATCATTTTCCTTCCCATCAAAACCGGAGAGAAGGGGAAAAGCTGCAGTGTTAGGTTCCCACATCTCATCCTAAGATTGGGTGGAACAGAGATCATGCAGCCTAGGAGCTACAGGTGTTCCCACAATCCAGCCATGTTCTACCTCTAAAGACTAGCTAAAAAGAAGAAAGTATGATGTTGCATAGTAAAGGAACGACTAAGATAAAGTTACATTCCCTGTTTCAGGGGAGGAATTCACAATACTGAGCAAGGTGCTCAAACTCCTTATACAATGAATGAGAAGAGCTCTAAATAAGTGAGACTGTGAACTCCTTTACAGTGAATTTTGAGCCTTTGAATAATATGAACACAATTTGTTTGCCCAGATGTATGTCTACTGCTATCTAAGGCATTAAGATATCCTCTTTGGATACTACACTTTCCTCAAAATAGATCTGCAAATTATTTACTATATTTTTCAATCACCTATGAGGGTCACAGCTTATTTTCTAAAGCTTATTTTCTTAGTTACTCTTTTGTGGATTCTTTAGCAGTAATACATAAATTTCCAGGTGAAGGGGAAGATCCTACTTTCAGGTAAACTTTGATGACATTTTCAGACATTTTGCCATTGTTTCTTGTAAAAAAAAAAAAATGCCTTTTTTAACCAAAAATTAAATCGATTAGGGTTTTTATTACTTTCAGGGTAGGGGATTTAAAAAAAAAAAACAACTCTCCAAATATAGAACAAAATAGATTTTAAAAATGCAACACTAAAATAGTAACAAATTTAACCTCCATTCTCAATGACAGGGATTACAATGCAGGTGGATTGTCCATTATACTTCCTTTCTACAACATAAAATTACTGAAATCTATTTATTTAACCCAAAAATGTGATCTTTCTTAACCTCTTTTGGATACATGTCGAATCCATAGTTTTTGTCAGGCCTTCCAACTTTAGATATTGTAGATGCTATGACCACTTTAGCTGTGGTTGAACTATTGCATACACAATCCACTGAACTAAGGATCATTTTCAAGTGATTATTTTCTAGGTGAGATAGTTTAATGTGCAATAGAATATCTAAGCTGCAACTCAGAGAAAAACAAAAAATGCTATGAAAAGTTACTTGGAAATCTTAAGTCAGTTCTATCTAAGGTCTGCCTACCCCTACTGTGCAGAATAAAAAGTACCTACTTTCCTTTCTTCCCAGCTTGGCCAAGTAGAAACTTATCTGATTGTGATTTCAGCCAAAGAGAAAGATAAAGGCATCGCCCGCAGCCTTTCTGTAGTAGAGTCATAGCAAAAAAAAAAAAACAAACAGAAAAAAAACAACCCAAAAAACCAAACCACAAACCTGATAGCTGTTAAGAGAACTGATGTGCTTTTTCATTCAGGACAGCCAGTCAGAAATGTTGAAACACTGTCTGAAAGACAAAGAGTGAACTCATTCCTAGCCATGCCAAAGGAAGTGTTAATTCAAAGAATTTCACCTTACTCTGGGTGATGCCTGATGTTACAATCAGCTCCCAGAAGGCCATGTCTGAGCTGATTTTCAGTAATTTCAGTTAATTTTAGTTAGTTGTCAGTAGGTAAGAGAATAAAAATGTCTTGACTTTTTCTCTCTCTACCCTACTAATTGGCAGAATTTCAACCCAAGTCTTGAGGTCTGTGACTTTCATTTCTTCCTGACTGTGCCAAGACTATTTTTGGCATCTGGTATTTTAACAATAATATTGCCAGAGACCAGGCATTGGATAGAATCAAAGTACTGGCACTGTATTTTGTAATTTTCACAGAAGCATTTGATTTGATTGACTCTAGAATGCTGATTACAGGAGATAAGACTACAAGGCTTTTGAGGATAAGTTGCTTAACTCATATTCATGGCTGTTTAACAAGAAGAGCACACAGATTTTTTGTACAGGGCAAGGAATCTGGCTTGGCTGAAATGGACTGTGATGTCTGCCAAGACTCAGTCTTCAGACCATGTTTATTGAATTTCTTTGTCAATGATTTATTCTTGATTGTATTAAATCTATTTTACAACTATATAGATGATGCAATGTTACGACATGTTTCTAATTCATTGGCCATGGTAGGGAAGGATTCAGATAATTTATGGAGGAAACACTGGAAAGAAAGCTTTTTCTAATGAACATGAAAGCTGTGAGCTATTAATTTCCAAACAAAACCTAAACACTTCTGCAGCCCTTACTCAGGCAAAAACAAGAAAGCCCTCCACTGATATACATACTTAAGTCATGACTTAAGGGTTGAATCAACACAGCCTAGTTACTCTTGAGCAATTTTGTGTTGAAATACTGTTAATTAGAAGCAGGTATCATTTTAAAAGGTAAGAACTCCACTGAATATGTTGTACTTTAAGCAACAGATGAAGCAAGAAACAAAAAATCTGCAATGTGCTGTGAATTGAAAGGTTGTTTAAATTTGGAAGTAAAAAATCCAGACTGTAATATCAATAAAAAGCTATGTAGATTTGATATATATTAATGCTATGGAAAGATAAAATTCAATTTGCCTTTAGGCAAATCTTCATATCTGTAGCTTGACAGAATATAAGAGCACATCACTGCACCTTTTATGTGAATAAGTCAACTTACTTCCTCCTCAGTGAGTCTGGAACTATGCAAATGTATTTTATGTTTGGAGATGCCCCTAGTTATATGAAAACAATGTTGTTGTTTCTTTTAGATTTTAATTTAATACTCGTAGCCTTGGAGAGAGAAATCATCATAGACTCATTTACCCTGCAGTCAATGTGACAATATGGGAGGGTACATTTATTGCCTTAGAAGTAAGCATTTTGAACAGGCATCCAAAGGTGATAAGAACTGAAATAATCTTTGGTAAAATTCAAATGCAGCTTAATTGAATATTTAAAATAATTCAGAAAGTATAACTGAGAATAAATTATATAATGATGTGGTATGGATGATTTTGCTTTATATTTCCTTCTGCTTAGAAGTACCACAGAAGCTTGGATCGGGGTAGGACAAGCTTCTTGCTGTGAAAGTCATTTGAGATGCAATACAGAGCATTGTACAT
Source organism: Pezoporus occidentalis (assembly GCF_034315485.1). Taxonomy (NCBI): domain Eukaryota; kingdom Metazoa; phylum Chordata; class Aves; order Psittaciformes; family Psittacidae; genus Pezoporus; species Pezoporus occidentalis. The sequence continues at coordinate 651,362 of NW_026915724.1, read as the reverse complement.
TAATGAGATTTTGTTATCTCCTGTTCTTATATTTTTATAAATGAAAATATAAAGGTATTTTTATAACACTTTAAAGCAGGTGGTAGTTTAGACATTCATTTTATACTGGCTTTTATTCTAGTTACAATTTTTAATCCTTTATATTTTAATATTGATATTTTAAAAATGAAACTGTTTTCATATGCAGTGAATAGATTCTATATGGGGGGTGTGATGCAAGGCATTTTTTTCAAGGTAGAAATGTTTAGATGCCTCTCCTCTTTTTTGTTGTTATGCTTCAGGTTTTGGGTTTGGGGATTTTTATATTTTTTGACCTCTGGAGAGATCCCACAGGATGAGTCTATGCCACAAAGACCTGGTTATGCTTGGCTTCCTATTTCAGTCAACAGAATACCCTAAGTCCTGGATGCATGCATTACTGACATCAAAACCTTATGTAAGTACTCTGAATGTTAGAATAAGCTAATACCAAAAAGGAAGCAATATATGTTTATTTTGAAAAATCAGTCCTGAGTGCTCATCCCATTTATCATTAAGTACACCAATCATCTCATCTCATCAAACTTTTGCTTAAGTGAGAACAGAAGTTTTAACTCCAAATTTCAGTGACACTTTGGTGATACTTGTCATCAAGTAATGCAATTATAAATATTGAAAATATGTTTCCATGTACACATGAAACTAAGAAATGCATTGTTTGTTCACAGCTCCAAGTCTGTTGCAGTCAAGACTTAACACAGAGGATGTGTCTTATGGATGTTTATCAGGGTGTTGTCTGTTCTGTTTTCTGTCCTGTGTTTTCACTTTACCTGTGTTGAGTTCCTTCTCCTGACACAAATATACAAGCAAAAGCCAGAAATTATGAACTTCATTTACTAGAATATCTTATTCAAGAGCTGCTATAATAGAACTCGTCTGGCACTATATGCCAAAATAGCTGAACCCTATCTAAAGAGAGTGTTGCCAGCATTGCTCTTTGCTTGTGTCTATCCTGTACTTACACGTAAGTAAAGTCCTTTGTGTTAAAAATGGAAAAAACAATGAGTCCAGACTGGTTTCAAAGTCAGGAGTCATTCTTAAGAGAAGAGTGAGTTCATAAAGTGTTGATCTGACTAGCAAAAAAGGAAAATCCTGGTGGTGAGGAGGGTTCCTGTATTTAATTGATTTAAATTAGAATAGAGGGAAATAGAAGACTTAACTGTGTAGAGCTGACTATCCACCATGGCCTTAGAGGCTGGGACAGAGGTGGCCTTCACTGCTTATGCCTGACAGTTTGGTTGCCTTAGTCAAGCTCCAAATATGCAGACTGACCATGGCAAGAGTCACTTTGAACAGAATTATTCCTTTTTATTTGTCAGCTATATTGGTACTTCTTTTGAGAGCTCAAAATTAGGGATCCTGAGAAATATAGGTTGGCAAAACTCTGCTCTGTAATAATTACATTTACATTTGCAGATCTCATAAAAAACATAGTGGGACTATAAAGTTTCTAATTTGAAAACAGCAGCACCAAATACAAGTCTTCAAATTTGTTTTGATAATATTACCTCCTGTAGCATGGTGAAAAAAAGAATCAGCCATGTGTTTATTAATTTTTAAAACTTTCATTTTATCTCAGGATGATATGGTCTCCTTCAGTCTCTTTAAATGCTTGTTGATAATGTTGTTATCTTTGCCAGTTACTTTGAAGATCTTCTGAAAGGTTCAGTCTTTGAGTGATAATGAAGATAAATGACAGAGTGTTGAACCATTCCATGATTTGGAAACCATCAGTACTGAAGGTAAGCAGCAAGAAAAAGTCCACCTTAACTGTGGATTAAATATTTGTTTCCTTATGAATTCACATGTCAAAGCCCTCTTGCACATGCTGGATTTCTGTTTAGTGTCAGTTAAATTTTTGCATGTTCAGGAGATCAAGCTATTGGAGTTGTGGGGTTTCTGAGAGGATTTTCCCCAAAAGGGAGAATCTTACAAAACAAGCAGAAGTGAAAATGTCATGACCAGGTCAATTACAGATCTGTTTCTGCACCTCTCAAGCAAACTGATTTTTTCTGTTCAGTTTATACCTTAATTTAAATTTTGTGCAATGAATCATTGGGATAGCCCTAACATTTGCATTCCACGACTTTCAAATGTTTAAAATAGAAACCCTCATGTTGAACTGACAAATGGTTTGTATTAATATAAAATTAGATTTAGGAAAATCATTTAATCTATAAATGACATCTGGTATTTACAGCTTTAGAGTCTGATGAAGATAGATGCACTACTTTACATGTTTATAATATTTTGTAAATTTGAAAATGCATATTTAAATTGATTGTATCCCTCTCCCATCCTTCAAATATCACTGGCCCTCTAAGGACCTTGACCAAAGCTCACATTCATTAATGGAAAGACATACAGGCTAAGTGTATAGCTTAAAATTAAACAGAGCCCAGGGACATTCCTAAACTCTGGAACACTACCCTTTCTACTGTTCAAGCATTAGAGTGTTCCACATCATGATTTTGGCCTGTGCCAGCTAGCCTTCGGCTGTCTAATTCCTGGATGTAGTTCAGGAGTTAATGTGAGCCAGAGAAAATCACAAACAGACACTTTGCATGCAGCCACCATGTCGTGAAGGGTGGAACAGTTTAGTAGTATGGGTGTGGGGCCTGTGTCAGTTGGTCTTGTTGACTCCTCCTGGGTACACACAATGAAGTTTAAGCCTGCAGGCTTTGGTATATTCTCACTGCTTTGCACTATATAGACTTCCTTGCACAGTGCTATATTTGGACAGAACTGGTCAGGAGCTTTTTTTGTATTTCTTGTTTTGATCACCAAAAAAAAAAAAAAATCCAGTCCCAATAAGTATTGAATTCATACTTAAGAAATGACACAATTCCTCTAACCCATCCAAGAATTACAACTATCTGGAGCAGGGGGAGTAAAGGCCTGGCTTAAAAGAATCAACAACGGGAGAACCAGTAGCCTCCAGCCCATAGGACTGTTCTGTGAGTTAGTATGATGGTGCCTGGGATCTCTGTGTTGAGGCTGAGGACAGGTGCCAGGATGTTGTTATAATCAGAAAGAGTCAAGTGGGATCAGGGCTTTTAAATTTGAAGTGGTTCTTCTGAGTCCCCAGAAGACTGTAATCCAATCCCCTTGGCTTGAAAAAACAGTATATTTAAAGATGAATATTTAAAAAAAATCTCTGGTCTAATTCCATTTCTTTGTATCATATTTCTTATTCAGGTTCAACTAGTATCTTAAGTGGTTTTGATTTTGATTTATTCAGAAACTTGTCTTGAATTTTAAAGAACATTTTAAGCAACAAGAAAGGTAAGGATTATATGGATGCTCGCTCTCTGTGCCTATGTGTGTGCTTGTGTACGAACACTCCAGTAAAAAAACACTGTATATTCTGCAGTAATATTTATTCATTATTTCTAGTGTATCAGTGTTTCTTCTCTTGGTGTTAAATATATATAGATGGAGAAGCAAAGGAGGATTCATGAGGTTCTTTGCAATGGGTTAATATGATTTACTTTTATGTCAGGATTTAATCTATACAAGTTTAAGAACAATTTGTGCCTTTAATGTTGTTCTACAGTAATGCAGACTGCAATTATTTATCAACTTTTCCTTCCTATGCATGTTATGCACAGAAACATACAAAGCCTTTACAGTTTTAAACTATATTAACCCACAACAAACTGTACTCTTATTATATATATTCTCCTAAAAGGTAGAGACAAATGTGTTGGCTGCAACTTCTGAATGAACTACAGTTATGACTGAAAGCAAGTATCCCCAAGGTACCTGTTTGTGTACCGCTTGCACATTGCGTACTCTCACATAGCAATGAGAATTTTCTTTGGCTATATCCTGGCCAAAAAAAAATTTATTTGCAATGAAACTTTGCCAGAATGAGAAATAGTCTCAGTGCATGAGAATCAGTAGAGTCCCTGAGACATCCTTGCTGGAATGGGAAAGGACATATCATTCCTTCTGCTGTGCTCATAATTTCAGTGGCAAGCATGCTTGCTCATGTATTCTTCAAGTGCCAAGAATAGTCTTCAGTGCTCCAAAACGACAGTGTTCGGGAGAACAAGTTCATTGCCAATCTGCAGAGCCAGAAAGAGTGTGCATTAGGGAAAGGAGGCATGTGTTTTATCTTGCCTATAATGCAGTTGCTTTGTGCAGTTCTCCAGTGCTTTTGTAAGGTTTATAGATAGTCTTGGCCTCTGAAATCATAATGTCTCCAGACACTGCTGCTTCTTAGCTCCTTTGCCAAGACAAAATAAGTCAGGAGAATATTAATGTTAAGACTGGGAATATTCAGGGAACTTCTTCAAGTTGGTCAATCTTTTTTTCCAGTAGTGTAAACTCTACTTCTTTTGTGCTTATCAAGGAAACCTAGGGAAAACGAGTTTTCTAACTTCAGCAAAATTTAGGTTTTATAAGCCACAGAAAAAAGAAGAGCAAGTTTTGCTTGTACAAGTGAATAAACTCTGTCAGGTATATATGAAAGGCTATAGGCATTAATTTTTAACTCTTCTTCATTTTAGTTTCAGTATTCGAGTCTCTGTTCAATGGTTTCATTCAATTTCTGATTTTGTTTCTCAGTTTTCTCCATATTTTCTTCTAAAATTTTTTTTTTTTCTTATCTAAGCTTGACCTATTGGGATTCTGCAGCCAGTTCTGCATCTGTTGAATGTTGACTCACACAGCTTTGAAACTGGTAGAAAATGGACTAAAAAAAATCAGCTGTTGCTCGCTGTTAATTTCATACTCATTAAATATATCGTGTACAGATATATATATCTGGATGTTCCATGACGTTATCTCTAATGTTCTATTTCCTGATAACTCTGAAACTGCCTATACAAAACCTGTTTCAGAATGTCATCTGATGTGAGCAAGAATGAAGTTTCTTGGGTAGCAGTATCAGTTTCATGCAGCATAGATGAGAATTCAGTTGTCTTATTTAAATAGTACCTCATAACGGAATGTTCTCTGATGAAGCGAAGGGAAAATAAAGCTGTGTCTGTAAGTTATTGGCCAGAGACTATAGAAACTGTAGGAAATGCAATATATTTAGAATACTTTTGCCATGGTTAACAGATTTTCAGTTCTTTATACAATTCCAAAAAATGTCTATACAACCCAGAGGTGTTTCCATATCACTACTGATAAAGGTAATCTTGAAAAGGAAATGCAAACAGATGTCAAAGATCAAAAAAGACACCTGAAGTTATCATTGTAAATATTAATTAACTGTAACAATCAATTAATGATATCTGAAATACATGTACATAAAGGAAAGCAATATGGAAATGAAATAAAATACAGCTAATACACCCAAAATTGTAAAATTGTGTTAAGAAATGCCTTTCTCATTACAGCTGAATGTGATTTTTCAGATAGAAGCATTGTAATATGACCCTGTGTGCTGTTCTGTGTGTACAATAAAGCAAGCAAAATTAATCCCTTCCCCTGATGACCTCTAGAAATGAAAACCCATTATAGTAATAATATTTGTACTTAGGCCTTGATGTTTTTGTACTGAATCTGAATGCCATGAAATGATTGTATACAGTGGCTGATGAAGACACATGTACAGATAAATACATAAATAATCCTCTTTATATAGGTGAAGGGGACTTCTTAGATCTGGTAGAGAAACTAGTTGAATCCTAATAGAACTGGTAATCATTTTCTTAACTGCTAAGGTCTGAATCTTATTATATCAAAAGGTCTTTTAGGAATGTTTCACTTTTTAACATGGAATGTATGTAACCGGATCTTGTGCACAATTTTCCTGTTTGTAAAACTTGAATTAAACATTGAAATTTCTGCCTAAGTTACTGGTTTTGGTGTTTGCCAAAGTATATATGGTATCAAATACTATAATACATCTTTGTTACTAGTCTGCGGTTCAGCTAGCAAACCCCACTTAAAGGGTAAAAGATCTTTTAAAAAACAACATTATTTAGCTTGGAACAGGAATCAATACGCCATATGATATGGTAATGAAACACAGACTTTACAACATATTGATGGACACTGAGAAAGTGTGTGTGGTGAGGGGAGTGGGTGTATTTGTGTGCATGTTGGAGGGACCACAATAGTATTAATAGCCTGTAAAGGAGGTTCCTGACATTTGGTAAACACATGGGTACGACACAGAGCACAATAGGAACTACAGTTCAGAAACAATAAGTACATTACTCTGGAAAGCCATTAAATACACATGAGCTTTCTTCTGTCAGCATTTGTATTTTCACAGGATGTAGTAGCAGAACATTAGCTTTGTGGAAAAGGAAGGTTAAAAAGACATCCACATACTATTATTTTACTTTACTTTTATATTTGTGTATCTTTCTGATGTGGGCCATTATATCCAAGCCTGTTTTGCACAAATAGTCTGGCTTTCTATTTGTCTAAGTGGTAATAAATTACCATTGATCAGGGCTTAGTGGAAATTAGAGCACCCTCCCTGTGCCTTGGCCAGGGAGGCTGCTCCCAGCAGGATCCTGCATGAAAAGCCCACTGGAATGTTTCATGATGGTTGGTGTTGCTGCATATTACTTCACAATGTCAATACCAGAAGGCCTATTGATTTGGATCACTCTCCTTAGATAAAAGAAATTATTTAGTATTTGAAAATAGTAAAAATGACCACCTGGTGTAAAAATAACACTACCTCGTCTCTGATTCTCAGGCTGTCCACCAGCTTGGGAAAACCTTGAATTATTGCTCACTGTAATTATCTTGAAAAAACATACCGTGTGTTGTACTTTCAATATATTGATCATAAAGGCTTATATTTGCAGCCTTCTGCTAAAGAATAAAACTTGACAATATTAATAGCATTTTATTTCAGATTAAGTTTAGGAGGAGTTATTTCAAGCTGTGTGTAGAGGTGTTTTGAAGAGGGTGACCTGAGAAAGATACAGTTACATGCAAGACTCATTAGTATTTCAGACCGGCACTTCTCAGTGTGGGTCAAGCAGCACTGGCAGAGGAGGTGTGGAGAGGTCTCTTTCTAATGCTGATTCCCATACAAGTGTTGGGAGATTGCTAAAAAGTGAGAGAGGGTAGCTATGAAAGCAAAAAGGACAGATATTAAATGGGAGGCAATATATGCTATACTAGTAGATGTTCACATGAAACACTTTGTAATTCGCATATACACAAATCAGATGCTTAAATCCATATTTTAAGAAACTAGAATTCAAAATTCATCTGTATGTAATATAGCTTGCCACTATATAAGGTGTGGTTTGATTTGGGGGTTGTTTTTTTTTCTCAAGAGCTTAGGGAAGGCATGGCAGGGGGTTGGAACTACATGATCTTAAGGTCCTTTCCAACCCTAACCATTCTATGATTCTGTGATTCTGTTATTCTGTGAACTCAGCCACATATCAAAGCATGCCATATGTCAAGGGTGATTTTCCTTCTCTAAAGCAGTAGCTTGTTATCAAAAAGTATTTTCAGTATTTTCACCCAGACTGTTTTCCACCCTTTATTTTGGGTTCCGTTTGTCTTTGCCTGATTCTTCACAATCCTTCCTGATACTTCTTCACCCCACCTAAAAGCTTTGCATATATGACCTACTGTCAATAGGTGATGAAGCCTACTGAAGGGACACAGCTCCTCGAGTGGGCTCAGAAGATATGATGCTTCTTCTCCTGGGCATTCTTTGACATCTTTCTGGAGCTCTATCATGCTGAGAAAAATATTGAAAACATAGCACTATTCTATAAACATAATGCAGCTTTCTCTTCTAGCTTAAAACATGGTTTTGGTTTTGGTTTTTGGGTTGTTTTTGTTTTGTGTTTTGTTTATTTTTTTTTACAAACTGCATGCACAGCCTGTTAAATGAACACTTGCTTTCAAATAACTTACTGATTATGCAAAACAACTCTGCCTGTTATGATACACATTCAGTGCAGAAAATTGCTCTGTTAGTTGGACTGCTTTTCCCGTCACAATGAAACATACATCTGCTTACAGCTAAAAGTCCAAGGCCTGATTTACTAAAAATTAGTGATCCATCAGATTGATGGGCAATCTGCACTCTTGGTGCCTTGAAATTTCTTGCATCAGTCACCAGATCATGATTTACTAATAGGGTTTCAGGGCTTGCAAAATAGCACAACCCTAACCACATATTAATATTTAATCTGGCATTTTAAGTGCATCTAACAAAAGACCTCAGAGCTGCTGACAGAACCCTAAATTGTGAATTTCTATTTCCATAGTGGTTTCATGTGGAAATCTGAAATGAGAAATATATGAGTTAAACCCTGCTCATGAACTTACAAGCTTCTGACTATATTTTCATGAAAAATTTTTTATAGCTTGTTTTCTCATAATCTAGATTCATTAACATATGACAAAGCTTCCTTTGACAGTTTCACTGTCTGTAGCTCATGATGTCAGAGAAATTTCAAAACTCGTTTCTATATTGTGTGCAATTAAACAGTCTGTTCTTTAAGTACTTAATCCAGTTGGCAACACTAGAAAGGTGCTAAATGAGGGTAAAAAGAATGTATAAAACACAGAGACCTCTTTATTACCATGAAATTTAGTAATTAAACCTGCACAGACTTAGTAAATTGGGCCCTCTGTGTTTTATATAACATTTTTAAGTAACCAAGATTGGCAAGAAGCTGAATTACATATTGATAGTGTTTCTACCATTTCATGGCTTAAACAGAGCAATAGAGTGAGTTAATAAGCAACTTCTCCTCCTGCTGTCAGGTGAATATTCAAATTTTACCGAATGTATATAGTGCATGTCTAGAAAAGGGTTTATTTGTTTCATATGCCACAATTTATGAAAGATGTTCCCAACACCACCTGTAATAACAGAATATTTATTAGTGTGCAAATGAGGGCTATAAATGATGTTGCTTATCTATGGAACAAAACACAAAAGACAACTTATTAGCAAAAGACAAATTGCTCAGCAAGTTTCAATGAGCTGCTATGTTTGTCATGAAAGAAACCCTTTATTTGCACAGATCAATGCTTTTATAATCCATTTAAAATAATATACTTGCCACTAGGTGGCTATTTCTGATCAGATCATTTTAGCATTTTAATTACATTTTTAATATCCTGGCTGCATAAACAAAGATAAATTACAAGCTTTGCACAATCTGGCTGCTAGCTCAGGCACAATCTGTAATAATATCAGCTTTTGTTTGTGCTTCCTCTAATTAGATTCTGAAGTCTAGGCTTTATCAATCAATAATTTTAATTTTAGAATTGCCTTTTATCTTACATTTCATGTTTGTTTGCAGAAAATGATCATTAGGACAAAGCTGATAATTTATGCAGAAACAATCTCTCAGCAGAGTTACAAGCACATTCCTAGCCATCAACACAACCCAGCAGACTAAGCTTGACACAGGTCTAATTAGCATGCAGATATGTGTCACCTCATTGGCAATTCAAATTGCTTTTTTATAATGTACCTCAAATTGTGCTACTCAAACACTGTATTTGATTTCCAAAGCCCCCTGGGCATCCTGTAATGTCTCCCTTCATCCTGGGTATGAAGCATTTATTGAACAATCTGCTTCGACTCTGGCTACCTTTTCGAAAACACCCAAACGTCGTAACCATGGGACCAGCTTTTCCTCCTCATCAGACAGCAACTTGTTCTTCTGCGAAGCAGCGGGTGCCACGTTTGTAGATTTAGCGATGATATGCTACCTTGCGAGCTCCTGCTCCCACGGTGGCTGCTCTATAGAGGGCTTCATTCCTGTGCCACTCATTTAAAAAGGGGGAGGATGTCTACAGAGCACACATTAATATGCGGCACATAACCACGTCTCTGAATGCCAGCCTTCCATTCTTCATTAAACAAAATGGCTGGATTGCAGTGATTGTTTTCCCCTCCGCACATGCGCACGCGCGCACAAGCACACATACCACGCATGCAGGCACATACCCACACACCCCCCACACGCACTCCAGCTTTCTCTCTTTTTCTCCCTCACGGACACACCCGGACTTTCCCACACACACACAAACACACACACATGACATTTCCTGCTGTAGCATGTTGTTGTCAGCATGGTGAGTTACGTGCGAAAAGTTGTCTGCGGCATGTGTGACATGCAAGGAGATTCCTGCCAACATCAGGGCCCTTTTTTGCCATGCAGCAACAAGTGGCAGAATCAATGGTGTACAGTTATTCAGCAGTGTAATTCATTTCACTGGCTTTGGCTCCTAGCCAGATCCGCCATCTGTCTCTTGCTCTCCCTCTCTCTCTCGCCTGAATTTGTCCTACATTTCGTAATGTTACGTGCTTGCCATCTTTATTCTATGTCAGAGGTACAGCACGAGCCTCACCCCCATTCCGGCGTGGAGTTCTCTGAGTTCGGTGGCACTTTGGATATTCCACTTCAGTGCCATGGGAAGAAAAGGGTAAGCAAAAAAAGCAGAGGGATAGCTGCAAAGTGAATGGTGCTCTTCTATCCGAAAGCCAGAGCCTCCGCTTTTTATTTAAAGCATTGATATGGATCTGTCGCACATGGGAACTTTTCCTGCTTCATTAGAGTATCTTCATTTTCTTTATTGGATGCTGGCACTAAACGCCTCTGCACAGCTCTGTGGAATGCCTGCTGTTGGATACTTGCAGATCCCTGCCACCAAGCAACCTCCTGCATTGGAAATCGGGTTACTACTCCGGGATCTTATGCGTGCTTGCTGTTTGAAGCTGCAGAAAAGTGAATAATCAATTAAGTATTGATTTCTTGTAAGATTTGGTAATTTTCAAAGGCAAGACAAAGAGGATGGCTTAAGGAAAGCACTGCAGGGACTTGGCGTAAATTAGACAACTAACAGCAGTGCAGAATAAAATAACACCTCAACTGAATATTTCCTTGAAAGAATTAGCACTATCTATTGGAAGACGATGGTGGATTTAATCAAGACAGCAGGCATGCTTGAGTTTTAACCGTGAACATGAAAGAGGAGCTAATTATAACCACTTTTATATGGAGCTAATTTGACTGAATGGATGCAAATGTGCTTTATTTATGGATGAAGAAGCAAGCCTTACAGCATTGACTTTGGGATCATCGCATATGCTAAGCTTTACAGCTTCTCTAAAAGTCAAGCCTACAGTACATTTTTATTTACTGATAAGGTATTTATATGTAAGCATAAGCTAGCCATACAAGAGATTCATCAGAACAATGTACTGTGGCACTGAGGATCTAATTATAATTTTGCAGCATTTCATGTTTTCTGTAATTTGGTGCTTTTCAACCCTTGCTTGTGATGGGCTATAAATGGGACAATAAATGTATGATTTAAACTATTATGATTTTCATTGTGTAGTTTATTAATTGCACTGTAGTTTTCTTAATGTGTTTCTGAATTATTCAGCACTATAATGAAAGAAGCAGAACTAGTGGAGTGGTTTTAAATTCATTTATAATCTTCTTACAGATCTAAATGTACAGGTTCTACCAGCTGATGAGCTCTATAATTATGAAAGAATGTTGAAATTTTCAGATAAATGGGGAACTGACTTTACAAAAGGCACAATATTGTATAATCAGTAAAAGGAGGATTGTTATGTTTGACTCTGTGAAGACTGGTCTTGGTTACTTAACTCTTTCGCTGCTGATAATGGTAAGCAAATGTACCTTATACAAGAAAACAGGGAGAGAATATTACATATTAGTTTGATGTTTTGCTAGTCCGACACCTTAGCATATTGTTTTTTTTTTTTTTAATTTATTTCCATTTCTGTTATTTTTCCCTATTTGCTTCTCTGGGTTTTGTCAGGGTTTTGTTGTTTTTTTTTCCTCCTGTCTTGCAATCTACATTCCCTGAGCAACCACAGGAACCAAGTTACATTAAGCTTCAACACAAAGACGATGTAAGAATAATGAATCCTCATTTGCATTGACATTTGTATTCAGATTTGCCAGGCTATAAACTTGGCAGATCAAGCGGAATATTAACTAGAGGCTTCCATGGTAAATTGTGACTCTTGCAATTGCAGAGTCTTTTTTCCTGTTTTTTGTGTGTGTGTTTGGGTGCATGCGTGTCCATGTGCATGTGTGTACGCGTGTCTGTATGTGTATATCTGTACTGTCAGGTAAAGTCTCATGACTGCTTGATTTCTGAGAAGCACATTGGCTCTCTTTCAGTATGTGATGTCAGTTTATGCAAAATGAAGCAGGAATACACCAGCAGTAAGCATTTTAGCAGAAGATAGAGTGTGACATATGACTAAAGTCTTAACTCTTTAGTCTAGAGACCATGCGAAAGAATTTTTTAAGCAAATAGATAAATAGTATTGCAAAACCACACAGATTCTGCATCAGCTGGAGGTTTGATTTCACTGCAAGTAGACTCCAAAGTACAAACTGTGAAACAGCACTAAATCTACCTACTGCATAAAAAGATACTCTGTTTTATTTGCGGTGGTGTTAATGTATGCATTTATGTTTTAATTAAAAACTGGGGCCTTTATATACCTACCATCAGATGCTCTCCACCTTGGTTTGGTTGACTACAGCTTTACAGTAGTATGTGTGAGAACAAAGTTGGCCCTTCTCTTCTAGGGTTGGACACTGAACCTTTTTCTTTGATGATATTTGCTGAAGAGGTGATTCTATGATATATATTTCCCTAAGAATTCCTCCCTTCTCTCTGGATGAGTCTTTTTCAGAACGAGTAATTGCAAAAGTAGAAGATTTACCTTATCATTCCTCTTTTTAAATTTGTGTTACTGAAAATAATTTACACATGAACTTTGGAAACTAGAAGCTATCTGTAACGTGGATTATATTATTTCAGAATCAGTGGAAAAGTACTCAGTCAACAAGTGTTAAAAATGCTCCAAGACTCATACTTGCTACCCACTGATTTTAAAGTAGCTGTCTCAGGCTCCAACAAAGCCCTCTGGAAAGAACTTGAGAGTGCCACTGAATTAGGAGATGCAGGAAATGATCAGGCGTGCAGGAAACGGTTCCAATGAAATATAGCTGCAAAGAGAATGGTGCTCTCCCTACCACACACATAACCATAAACCTACCAAAGAGAATGGCAGTAGAGCCCATAATGTGTGTTTTCAGAATTATTTATAATAGACTCCCATGTTAAAGAAGCACTACAATAGAGAAAAATCCTGGAACTTTTTGCAGTCCTTCCTAAACAAGTTGAGGGACCGAATTTTAAAACTTCATCCATGGCAGGTCTTTTAGCTTACTCCATTGAAAAGCAAGCACAATGAAATGTCTAAACCTGTTGTAAACAATATTATATTGCATAATTATTTGCTATGAATTCAGCTGAGAAAGTCATATCAGCTTTGTTTTCTGTAAAAACACATGAAATGCTAATATTGTTTAAATTTACTTTCATTTTGGTTTTAAGCAGTAATAGGATTATTGATCATGTAGGGAATGGTCAGTTGTAACATAGCATTCACAAGGGTGGAAGATGATATGCTGCTCATGTAGAACAGTAACCTATGGCAGGCAAAGACAGGCGTGCATCGTTATTCGTTCACTATTTTTTGGGAAGCTTTAGAACTGGATTGTTTTAATATGAGGGGAAATATCCTCTAGAATATGATGCTGCTTTCCTTTGAAAGAGTATTCTGGGCTACATTTTCAAAATGGTGCTTAATGTAGACAGAAAAGGTAGAACCTTCAAGATGTTTCCATTCTCCACTTCCTTATTTACATCATCTTGATGAATTAATATTAAACTTTTTTTTCGGTTTCATATATGTACCTGCATTGTTTTAAAAATTTACCTTAAAACAGCTAACAAAGTGGTCCTTTTCTGAGAAGGGGAAAAAAAAAACATTGTCTTTCAAATATTAAAAAAAAAAATAAAAAAAAAATCCAGTGGAAAAGAAGCTTTGAGATTTAAATAAAAAATCCATTAAGAATAATATATTAATAAACTAATGGTTTTGCTGGACATATATTTACAACAGTCTTTCACCAAGTGAATCCTTTGAAAAGTTAATTCCTGTTGGAGTTATTTTGCCTCTTTATAAAAATCCCTATCTATATAACTATAGAACCCAAAGAAAGGAGAGATGAGTTAAAAGCACTTTAAGCTCCAAATAGATTTATCATATTCAGTGACAGTAAGAAAAAAACACCTGGTGTAAAGGAAGGTGTGAATCTAATAATTCCTGGGAGAAACTCCAATCTGTTCTCTGGCCTGTTATGTGTACAGTGTTGCTGAGTAAAATACTGGAGTGCTATCCATAAGAAAAAAGCACAGTGTGATGGGTATTCACCATCACTGGACAGAAGGCAGCACAGTCAGCCCAGGCATAGCATACAGATGCTTTAGAAGGAAAGCTCAAGGCCTGTTACAACATTTCAGTCTAGCTCATTGTGTTGCTAAAAGATTTAAGATTCCAGCAACACAGAGCTCACTGTAAGTAGTAAGAGTTAGATCTGCTGGTCCATAGAATTGGAAGATATAATTTTTTAATAATTATTCTTCTGATCAAAGATCTTTTTGTGTAATATGCTGTTGTGATGAGTATCACTCAAGCATTATGTTTCTTATTGGAAGCTCAGTTTTTCTGTCACTGGTGTGGACTTCATCCTGGGACATAACTGTAAGCTTTCTGCATTTGCAGGAACATAGTTTCCTAAGTTTTTTTTTTTCTGATTACTTTGTACATGTAACATCAGTTTGAACTTAGGCAATTTAACTATTTCTGTTATATAGGCAGTAAACCTTCATTTCTCCTTCATGCTTTTCATTTCCTACAAACAAATACAATGGAGACAGAAATTATTTTTAAAAGAAACAAATATAGAGATATGCTAAACATGGAAAAGAAAACCGATTGAGACTGTGAAGTGGCTTTTGCACTAGCCTTTTATAAATGATAAGAGTTAAATCTTTCTTTCCAAGGTGAAACTTAAGACTTCTGCTTTATAATTCCTTCAGCGGTACGTCTTTCAAGACACTGCATCTGTAATCTAAAGTTCTACATACTGCAGTAATTTACAATAACTGAAGGTTTTGTGCAAGATTTTCTGATTTTGCTAAAATCTTTGCTGGGAAAGTATAATCCACTGAAATGTGTTATTTGCCCTACTTTGGCAGTCCAAGAAAAGTTTATCTTTTCCTTAATAAAATAAATATGCTTTCAATACCAACAGCTTCCATATGTCAAAGCTTTTAATTTAATTGCCAGCACTGAGTTAGCTATTTTCACTTTCAAGCAGTCCTTCAATTACTAACAAAAAAATTACAAGGACTAAAATATTGTTAGATACTGAATAAACTGGGTACGCACAAAACTTTTGAGATCTGAGATCTCTTTCTGTGTTTTGTTGCTTACAGCATCTTGTATTAAATTACACTGCAATCCTCTAATTTGTGTTTGTATCACAGCTAAAATAATAAGGCTGCAGTTTTGATCAGTATCATAACATAAATAATACTATAAATGTATTGGTTTAGACAATAGGCAAGCTTTCCAGGGTGGTTGTTTATTTGCATAATCAACACTGTCTCATTTAGTTTAGTGGTTACTGCTTTTGGCAAAATTCTGTGGTCATTAATTGTGTTTTGAATTTCATTGGGAATTCTACTTAACGATTCTGATGCAAGGTCAGCTCTCTGAAAACCATAGTAACCCAGACTTCATTATTGTCAAAGTCATATAGCAAACAACATGGAAACCACTTTACTCTGCACTAAACTTGTTTGGCTCAAGGACTGAGTGCAACACTTGGGTAATAAAACTCAGCAACTGACCACAGGGGAAGATTGAGGAAAGGAGAACCTGATTTCTGAAATTATTCCAATGTAGAGGTGAGAGGAAGTGGAAAGTTTCAGTGAAATGGAAGAGAGAATACTGGATGCTGATGAAATATGTACAAGGGGATGGGAGATTAAACAATACTTTTACTGTTAACCTGATGTTTGTAGTTATAAGAAAGAACAAGAAGCAGAACACAAATTCCAGTCATTGCAACTTGCAACGTATAACTACCAGTTTCTCTTGGATCCATAATTTACGTTGGAACCTGCAATGAATCATGCCACATAGAAGTGGTCCTAGGCTGCAGAATACAAATCTAATGACACATCAGCTATTACTAATTTAGGGCTGCCTGCTTCTGCTCTTAGCAATGTAAGTAGGAGTTTTTCTGTGGACTACACTGGGAGCCATATTTGGTCTTATTCACAATACCCTGAAGTTATTCGTGCTATACTATGCAGCAGTCATAAACACTGAATGGGAGGTGGCATTTTAAATATCTGACATATTCTGAGATGTGTTTATGGGGTCATATTCAGTTTAAAGTTTGCTCATCCTGCTCTAAGCATTCTCCTATTAATAGTTTACATAGCAGTTTATCATTGTATTTTAGAGAAGTTTAGAAGAAAATTGATTTTCTCTTTCAGCAGAATTGAGGGGTTTGCATAATGAATTCTCATTATAACAAATAAAATTTCCTCAAAGGTACCAACCAGTAAGTTCCCCTCTGAAAATCCTTGCAGCCAGAATGACCCTTGTGCATTTTGGATCTACAGTAAAAACATGGGGATGATCTAGTATCCCACTGATATCTTTCCGAATGTTCTTGACAATTAGTCAGCCCAATATACCAAAAAATAGAGATGTAGGCTACAGTAAAACTGTTGGTTAGGAATCTAAGTTTAGCGGGGTGAAGTGGGAAATGTGAAGAAGGGCAGACTTATGCATGTGCAACTGCATCACAGGAGATGTACCAGGCAATGCCAGCAGAAAGGATCTTACCCCATAGATCCACTTAGATACAATAGGTAGAAGGAGACAACACTCTTCTGGGAAATTATTAGCGAAACACAGGAATATACAGAGCTTTACGGTACAGGGAAACGTTATTTACACTGTTTAATCAGTGGAGTTATTTTAATAAATAAAGGACAAAGGTCTTTCTAGAGTTAACAATTGAGGTTCTTACTCTCTGTTTTAACAGCTTCTTAAAATTTTCTAACTACTTAGTTTTACACCTTTAGCAAGACTGTGTATGATCTTTAAATTTATACCATCAAAATTGTTTTCCATTTCTTACATATACTACCTCAGGAGCACTTCTCATACATAATGACTAGTACTACGAGGATGACCTGCTGAAAGTTTCTCAGAAGAGTTTCTAGGCAGGATCAAAGTAAAAAAAAACAGAAGTTGCAAGCTTCCTGATTATTCACACAGAGATCATGAGCTGAGGGAGAAGGTTATAGTGTTCTCAATAAAAATGGAGTAATGAAAAAAGAAATGCTTCCTGTGGGGGTTTTTAGCAAGTCATCTACTGGTTTTGTCTTGGTGTTATGGATTCCAGTCTTTTTTGCGGTGATTTTTTTCCAAATGAATCCAAGTTCTGCTGTTCCTTATTACTTGCATTTTCTTTCCTATTTATGGTTTAATCTAATTATGCACAAGGACACTTCCAGATGTTTACTCTTGTGAAATGTTGAGCATCTTAAGCATATTCAGTTCCTCTGACCTCAGCACCACATAGGTTTTGCTCAGAATACCTTGTTATTTCTTGAGTACTCAGCATGTTCTGTGTGATTTAAAATAGGATGCAAGAATAGCATTTTGCATTGAAGAAAAAATAATATTTTTTTAAGCTAATTCATAGGTTTTGAGACT
Source organism: Pezoporus occidentalis (assembly GCF_034315485.1). Taxonomy (NCBI): domain Eukaryota; kingdom Metazoa; phylum Chordata; class Aves; order Psittaciformes; family Psittacidae; genus Pezoporus; species Pezoporus occidentalis. The sequence continues at coordinate 633,706 of NW_026915724.1, read as the reverse complement.
GGCCAGATATTTGTTTATTTGGGTTTTATTTTCAGATTGGGAGTGCCTATTTCGAAGGACAAGGATTACACTTTCCAAAATCAGGCCTCTGTCTCAGCTATGAAAAATGTCAGCCTTCACTTTTTAATTTAATTTTTGAAAATACTAACTTCAGTCAATGGTGCATTTTAGATGGCATGTCTTATTTCTTCAAAAAACAAACCACCACTCATGCTGAATTTATCTCATAAAAAAAAATCAAAACAAAAACAAATAAACAAAAAAAGCAAAATAAAATAAACCAAAACAAATTGATGTTAATGCTCATTTTACAGTAATTATTCATGCACAATTAAAACAAAGATTTCTATTACCCAGGCTGGTAATATGGTCAAAAATGCAATGCAGAGAAATGCAGTAGAAAGAGCCCTTGTTTCTGACCCTGAAAGGGCAATACTGAACAGAGCTGCTTGAAAAGTGTTATTGCAAATACAAAAAGGGAGGAGTTTCTTCCATTCAAAATAATAAAATATATTATCTTTTTATCATCAAATCATTTAGAGAAGAAAACACAGGTGGGAATCCTGAAAGCTTACATGAGTCAGAAAGGTCAAAAACCAATTTCTGACTTGTTGAAGACACCTTCGTGATTTTTTGAAGTGTGATTTTTATTTTTTTTTTTTTCTTATTGGTATTCTTAGTCAACCAGGCAGCTTATTAGACAGTCAGACTGCTGCATTTGACTTTTCTAAAGACTGTGTTGCCTTCTTAGATGCACCTCTATTTAGTTTAAGCCTTGACCTGTGAAGGTGTGTTTAGTTTATATTTGGTGATATCTCTATACCTTTGTCATTACCTTTGTCATACAGAGCAAGACTATTTACCCTGATGGTCTCTCAAACCTATGATCTGCAACTTACAAACATGCCTAACTCTATAGATCTTCAAAACGCGGTGGAAAACAATATATAAAATCAGGGATTTTTGTGAAGGTGTTGACTTTCAGGAAAATATACGCAACATTCTAGGGTGGTGATCATTGAACTTATGACTGTGTACTGTAACATGGACTTTAATAAAACACTTGGTAAAACTGTTGATAATTCCTAAGTCAATAAATTTTTTTTCCAAATAATGCATTTAGTCAGAGATCAGAAAGCATTAATTTTTATATCGTACCTTAAAGAATTTGTCTCCCAAAATATGAAACATATTTTATATTGTAAGTAGAGCAAATGAAGAGAGAAATTCAAGTATAGGTAGGTTGGTGGGGGAGGGGAAGATTTGATACCCTGCCACTTAATAACAGTCGCATTTCCCATTATTGGCAAATGTGGGATTTTTGCTCATAAAAAATACTTCATGGGTGATAGGTAAAAGAAAAAAAGGGTTTATTGACTCAATTACAGTCCTGATACTTCAGCTAAAAAAATGGCGATTATTAAAAAAAAATACTACAGGGGTAAAATCTCCTGGGAAATGTTTCTTATACATTAATGATTTTAGCAACATCTGTCTGCTACTTCTGTAGGAATCTGGTAGCAACTCACAATAATCATGGTTGGAGGAACACTCAGTGCTGGACAAAAGTCAATCCTGAAAGTCATAATATATTTTCCCATTACAAATAACCCTCTTTTTATCTGGACTTGACTGAATCATCATTTTCCTTACTTGAATATCCTTTTCTGAGATCCATTTTTATTTCTGAAGCATAAATATGCCATTCATGAAGGGGTGAAAAGATCTGACTACAGCTCGTAGATTCAATTTTTTTCATATGAAACATTCAGAGATCTGTCCTTATTTATAATTCCTATTTCACTAAAAGTACCCCTTGAAGATAAAGCTTTTTGGATTCTTACTATAGACACACTAGGATCAACTTTAGTATGAGTTAGTTTCTTGTTGCTTTCTCGGAAATGGATGTACCATGTTGCACAGAAGTTGCTGTCGTATTGATTAAAATGACCTATTGAAATTGGAAGGTAAAAAATATATACAACATACCTTCCCCAAGGCAAAAAAAAAAAAAGGAAGTAAGGGAAAACCCAAACCTAGTAGATTTCAACTCAAGGTTTGCAAATCATTGTGTGAAATACTAACCTTTCATCGCATTTAACAGATTCTGTTATGTGACAGTGTGAATCTTCTAATCAAGCTGCTTAAAACCCTCAGGCCATGGCTTGACAATACAGTAAATCTGGTTTCAGAGCTCTTGATATAAGACTGAAAATGCCACTGCCATGTTGCAAAGTGGAAAGCACTTGTCTGGTATAAGGTCACTCTTACGTTTATACCACTGACTTTTTGCTGGATCAGGTATCATTTTTCCTCCTACAGCTGACATAAAAACCCTGTAAGAGCAGAAAGCTGATATAAATGCTATATTGCATATTCTGTCCAGTTCAGCAGTAATGCAATGGCATATCCAAATTTGAACAAAATTAAATTACTACCTGAGAGTGCAAAAGTCTGGTATAAGTGTTGGTGAAATTGAAGCCTTAGAAATAATCATTTCCTTTGTGAGGGTGTTGCCAATTTCCAAAATGTCTGAAATTGCTAGGAACGCTGCAAAGTCATACATTGAGGACTCATAAAATTAAAGAATTTGTTCTACATGTAGACACAAGCACCTAATGGAACTTACTAAAAGTTTGAGTTCACAAGTTCTACCATATAATACTCAGTGATATGAGATATGAGACTAGTCATATGAATGTAAAAATCCTGTTGTCCTGTGTTATATTGTATGTAAAAGTGTGGGCGTTAATTTTTGGGGATATTTTTCAAATGCTCCTAATTGTTGACCAGAAAGTTGGAAAGAGCTACATCCTCATACAGTACATTCTTGCTAGTTTTCACTGCCAGAGTTTTCGTGATGATCATCAAAATTTATACCAGCAGTTGTCCCTGACTGTGCTTAATAGTAAAACCAGAGTAAAACAAGATGTAAAGAACATTTTCAAGAACATATCGTTCATTTATATGCAAACTACTTGTCCTGAATTTGTTGAAATTCTCTTGCTTTTGCCTTACGCCCACACCACTGCTGTTCCAAAATATTCCAGTTTCAGCATACATAATTATGATTGTTCCTGGCAAAACTTTCAGGAGAAAGGGATTCTGAGGAGATTTCTAAGCTACTTGTGTACAGCATAACAGTTTTCTAAAGCCTAACTGAACTGTGTCAGTTAGCATCCACTATAAGTATTCAGAAGGGAAAAGGAAGCTTCAGAAGGAAAAAGCTTATAGAAGGTGGAAGTAAGGACAGGAAGCCTGGGAGGAATACAGGGACATTGTCCAGGAACCTAGGAATCAGGTCAAGAAAGCTAAGGCTGAGTCAGAATTGAATGTGGCCAGCGATGTCAAAGATGACAGGAAGGGCTTCTGTAGGTATGCTGCAAACAGAAGACAGATTAGGGATAATGCTGGCCCTCTCCAGATGCTATCAGGAGAACTGGCTACCCTGGTTTTGGAGAAGAATGAGGTTCTCAACTACTTCTTTGCCTCAGTCTTCACTGGCAAATGCTCTAATCACACCACTCAAGTCTTGGAAGACAAAGCAGGGACTGAAAGAATGAAGACCTTAGGCCTACTGTGTGACAGGATCAGGTTCAAGATCATCTTAGAAACTGGAATGCACGCAAGACCATGGGATCTGATGAAAGCCATCCACAGGTCCTGGGGGAACTCACAGATGAAGCTGCTAAGCCACTGTCCATCATATTTGAAAAATCATGGCAGTCAGGTGAAGTTCCCAATGACTAGAAACAGGGAAATATAGCCCCCATTTTCAAGAATGGGAATATGGAAGACCCAGGGAACTACAGACCAGTCAGTTTCACGTCTGTGCCTGGCAAACTCTTGGAGCAGATTCTCCTGGAAGGCATGCTAAGGCACGTGAAAAACAGCAAGGTGCTTGGTGACAGCAAGCATGGCTTCACTATGGGGAAATCCTGCTTGACCAATTTGGTGGCTTTCTATGATGGGGCTCAGGGCTCATTGTTGGGACCAGTCTTGTTCAACATCTCTTTCATTGACATGGACAGTGAGATTGAGTGCGCCCTCAGCAAGTTTGCTGATGACACCAAGCTGTGTGGTTCGGTTGATACACTGGAGGGAAGGAATGCCATCCAGAGGAACCTTGACACACTTGTGAGGTGGGCTGATGCCAACCTCATGAAGTTTAACCATAACAAGTGCAAAGTCCTACACCTGGGTCAGAGCAATCCCAGGCACAGCTACAGGTTGGCCAAAGAAGAGATTCAGAGCAGCCCTGTGGAGAAGGACTTCGGGGTGTTGGTTCAGGAGAAATTTTTATGAGCCAGCAATGTGCTGGCAGAAACCAACCATATCCTGGGCTGCATCAAAAGGAGCGTGACCAGCAGGTTGAAGGAGGTGATCCTGCCCCTTTACTCTGCTCTCATGAGACCTCACCTGGAGTACTGTGTGCAGTTCTGGTGTCCTCAACATAAAAAGGACATGGAACTGTTGGAACAAGTCCAGAGAAGGGCCACGAGGATGATCAGGGGACTGGAGCACCTCCCGTATGAAGACAGGCTGAGAAAGTTGAGGCTGTTCAGCCTGGAGAAGAGAAGGCTGCGTGGAGACCTCATAGCAGCCTTTCAGTATCTGAAGGGGGGCCTACAAGGATGCTGGGGAGGGACTCTCCACTAGGGACTGTAGTGGTAGGACAAGGGGTAGTGGATTCAAACTTAAACAGTGGAAGTTCAGTTAGATATAAGGAAGAAGTTCTTTCTTGTGAGGGCAGTGTGGCACTGGAACAGGTTGCCCAAAGAAGTGGCAAATGCTCCATCCTTGGCGGTGTTCAAGGCTAGGTAGGATATAGCCAAGGGGGACATAGCATCCTGTCCACGGCAGGGGTGTTAGAACTTGATCTTAAGGCCCTTTTCAACTGTAATCTGTGATTCTATAACAATATGCTTGATATAGTTATAATTTAAATACAATTGCATTCTCTTTTATAGAATAGGGGAGCATTAACAGATGACCTAACAGTTATTGGTAGTCCAAATAATAAGGCTACTTCGTATTTAGTTGCATTTCTTTAATGCACTTGCATTATGACACCCAATGTTATACTTGGAACTTAACAAGTATCCGCTTTCAAAGTTTAAAGCAACTGTTGGCATAAATCACTGTAAAAATACTTTTGATGTGGAAAGTATTAATCATAACTGGAAGATATTCAAAAGCAAATTAAATGCATGTTCCTAAATTTACAGTTTTTCAAACAAGTTAGGTAAAAAAGTGTTAAAAGTATAATCTAAGGAAGCAATAAAATACTATTGAAATATACAAATAAGTATTTTGGAACAGTTTTGTGAGATTCTCACTCCTTCTATCCCCAAGTCTTATCTTACTGGTGTTCAAATGTTCTTCACCTTATGCAAGAGAGCTGGAAGTTCATCCATCTGCATCAGCTATAGTTATTCTTCCTGGTTATTGTGAATGTGCATTGGATATTTACCGTTATTACAGATTGCTCATTTAGAAGCTCTTTTTCTACTCAATGCAAGTAAGGTGATGAGCAGTCCCAGCCTTTCCATTTTGGAGAGTGCAGGTGACTGGCACATTTGACTCTTCTCTCCATCATCCAAAGAAGGGGACATAACGTTATTGAAATCACTCTATATTGGAAGGTGCCAAGCCTGTGTCTACTGACTGTTTCTGCTGAAAAGCCAGAACAGGAGCTTGCATTTTTCAACTTTTCTGTGATCAGTTGATGTGTAGTTCCTAATTTCAGAATTAAGTGACATGCCATCTTACAGTAACAGCCGTCAGATAATTCTGCAGGAGTACAGTTTCGACTGTAAAACTACTGGAAGTAGTTTAGTACACCTAATAAATAGATATGACCATTGTGCTTATACTGCCTTTCTGTAACTGATGCTGTCTATAACTCTTTGCCTTCTTATGCACCAGCATAATAAGATTTTAGTCAAATTTTGCTTTAGTATGACTGCTTAAGGAAAGTCTGCATGAATGTTTGCCTATCTCTGCATATGCATATATCAAAATAAATTTTCAAGGTGGTAACGTGAAATATACAACTAAAGAGTTCAGAGATTGATTGTAGACCCAATCATCTAATATTGAAAAAGAATTACTTGGCTGAATTTTTTTCAAGGATACTGTGGCAGCTTTTCATTTGTATTTTCTGCCAGTAACAGACATCAAAATCAGTGCAAAGATTTTTTCCTTCCTAAACTGCCAAATTAAAGCATTTGCTGTCAGTTCCTTCCAGTTCACTGCTCTTTCATAGAAACATAAAGTAACCAACTACATGAACAAGGAAAAAAAAGTCTGATAAATATTTGTATTGGGCTTTTTTCAATCAGAGCTTCATAGAGATGTTGTGCTGGAAGGGACCTTAAGAGGTCATCGAATTTACCCCCTAGTCTGTAAGGGATCAGTTATATAGAATGGTACTGAGACATTTGTCTAATGTCCTTAAAAATAGCTATTACAGGAGTTTCCTCTACCTCACTGAGCAACCTGTTCCAATACTTTTTTAATAAAATAGTTTTCCATAATCTTTGAATTAAACATTTTTCTGATGCAACTACACTGATTACTTCTTTTCTAGTCAACAGGGAATATGAACAATTCATTACTCATAACAATCATTTATGTTTGACTACTTTTCTGACAATTTCCACTAGACCAGGTTGCTCAAAGCCCCATCCAACCTGGCCTTGAACAATGCCATGGATGGGGCTGCCACATCAACCTTTTCCAGTGCCTCATCACCCACAGTAAAGAACTTCTTCCTTGTATCTAATCTAAATCTACCCTCTTTCAGTTCAAAGCCATTCCCCCTTGTCCTATCACTACTTGACCTTGTAAAAAGTCCCTCTCCAGATTTCTTGTAGGCCACCTTTAGGCATTAGAAGGCTGCTTAAAAGTTTCCCTGGAGTTTTCTATTCTCCAGGATGAACAGTCCAGCTTTCTCTGACTCTTCATTGGAGAGGTGCTCCAACCCTCCAAGCATCTTTGTGGCCCTCCTCTGGACTCGCTCCAACAGGTTCATTTCCTCCTTATGTTGGGGGCCCCAGAGATGAATGCAGTACTTCAGGCAGGGTCTCACAAGAGTGGAGTGGAGGGGGTATCTTTAACAAATATGAATATCTTTAACAAAAACCTTTGCTAGTGAATTTATATCATATTATTTGCATATATATATATCAATATTTTGAGGGGGAGAGACAGAGAGACTAAAGCTTCTAACTGAGCAATCTGTAATAACTGTAACTATTCAGGTAGTATATTTTACAATTTCATAAATCATGAAGCATAGATGATATATATTTATATAGTTAATATCTTTGACTTTCCACTTCCTGTATATGTATTTATGATACTACAGTGTGTGTTAAAATGGTACAAAATTATGAACCATCTAAGAATACAAAACCTCATTTTGTATCGATAAAGAGCTCCCGTGGTTTTGGGATAGTCACATTCTGCCTAGTGACCAGGATATGAAAGTGGCAGCTTCTGGCTAATTATTTCATAGTCAAACATTGTCTTTTTGTGTATACAAAGACACACACATAAAAAAATAAAAAATCACAAACCACTCCTGCTTCTGAGATTTTAAAACAGAAAGAGAGAAATACCATTAAAAATATGTGCTTTGGTTTAGTTCAGATTTTTTGACCAATGAACTTTGGGCGGGTTAACTTTTTTTTCCCTGAACAGTTCACCCAACCGTCATCAAAATGTGTTGTAATGAAAAGAAATGTAATATCAAAAAAAAAAAAAAAAAAAAAGCTTTGAAAGACCTTACAGTTCTGAAACTTTTGATCCAATACATGTTGTTCACGGACCTTCTTAAAGAGATTTCCAAAAGGGAAAATATATCCTTCCAAATACAAATCTGGAAAAAAAGATCAGAAGGGGAGAAAGCACTCTCCTAAAAACTGGAACATGTGGGTCATTTTTCCCACAATACAATCTATTTTCAAAGTCTACTACTCCTCTGCTGGCTTCTAGTTTTTTATATTCTTTGGTATTTCATACCAATTTATTTTTCTGGTCTCATGTTAAAAATAGGATTCCATGTGTTAACAAATGAAAAAGTTGTAAGATTTCATCACTGGTACTACTCCACATTCATCCTTTGTATAGGATTAACATGCTCAGAAGCACAGAGATACTGAGCTACAGCTTCATCCTCCATAGAAGACAGCGCATTTTTATTCAGGAAAATAGTATTAAAGTACTTTCTAGTTCTTTGCATGCACTTGTTTAAAGAAACATTTTCTCTCTTTCCTTTTCTCTATATGCCCCTTCTGCTCACCAACCTAAGAGAAAGTATTGCTTTGATTAACTTTTTACTGCACTAAGACTTATAATCTCTAACAGATATATTTGGACTCAAATTTGTAAAATTTTTGTAGAACATTGTGTAATGATCCAATCAGTACAATATAATAGTATTGTCACAAGCAATTATTTATTTTTCTCTTTTGTATTTAATGCTGTGGCCTGAATTTACAAATGCTACTCTTGATATGTATCTGCAGAGAATGAAAAGAATTCTGATGATAGTTAAAAATAATGGCCTTGTCAAAAAACTTGCTCAGTCCTCATTCGATCCTTTGAAACCATTTTAAAGTGTCACAAAGGTGAAAAAGGGTCTCAGACAGGAGCAAATGACAGGCAGCATTTGAATACCTGGGGATCTGCTATTTTCCAATACCAACACATTGGCTTAATGAAAAATCGAATAAATTACTATTTATTGATTTTTTTTTTACTAGTTATAAATTAATGGCAGAGTCTGTAATGAGATCATGTCATTATAATAAGACCATAAATGAAACCCGTCCATGAATTGTTATTACTGTTATGAATTGTTAAGTATGCATCCATATTTTCATTTTAATTGACTTTTTTTTCTGGACTGTAACAACTAAAAGTGCCTTTCTGTGAAAATGCCTGAGCTGTATTTTGTGCCCATTTTAATCGGTACATCCATGTTTTCTACTGCTTGCACTTTACCTGGTGTCAGGTGGTTAATAAAGGAATAATAGAAAAGTAGAAATTTCCTGTGTTCTAGAAGTCAGATTGCAAAGGACAATGGCTGAGACGGGGATTTAACTGTAGTCTGTCAATTGGTGATGACAAAGAACGATATTAAGACATTCTTCTTTAGACATATTGCTTTAAAAGAAACTGTTTCATCCTGGAGGGAGCTCTGTGTTGAGTACATTATGGGCTGGGTGACTGAACCACACATCCATGCCTGATCCCTGATGTTGCCTCTTCAAAACCTGGCTACACTGCAGACAGATCAGTGCCTATCTTCCAAATCAGGCTTCTGAGCATGGAGTACTCAAAAGTCAAGGTAACAGTGAAGGTCTCAGGGTTGATATAATACTAAGTTTGGATCATATCCTGACACATTGTCATATGAACTGGTGGGCAAAGATAAACTTAACAGGAGGAAGCCTAGCTAGAACCAGTTTTTGGAAAACAGTTAACTGAATATGTTCACCAAAGAAAGGAAGTATAAAGCTGGTAGCTTTATACTGAGAGTTTGAGGTACAATTTGAGAGGTTGTTTGAATGGTATGAAAGAAACATGACAAAAATTATTTTGGAATATGTACTTCAGACTAGAAGGGAGCATGTCCATTTCAATATATTGCCTGGAAGTTTTATAAGGAATCTGAAGGAGGTACGTGTAAACACTTGAAGTGTCAATTTCTGACTACCAGAGAGCTTCCATGTTAATTTTATCACCCTCTGTACATGATTACTAAGATTGAAAAATCGTAATGCATAATCTTAAATACAGCTAGGCAAAATGTGGCTGACTTGCTAGGTTTTACTCATATTTTAAACAGCAAGGGTTTAAATGAGTTAACAAAAAACCATCTCATTTTGTAAAATTAAAGTCCAGAACTTAAGGGGCCTAAAATGCTTTGGTTTGATGGTATCTATAGTATTCTGAAATATTTATAGAATCTAGACACAAAAAAGGGTGCATTTAGAATTTCACATCAGTCTTCACTCAGAAGTGTTTTATTTTGTCTAAGTCACACCCTGAACATAATTGTAACCTAGCATTTGAAGTTAATTATACCGTATCTAGGAAACACCCTGGATTTTATTGCGAGGCTGAATATGCCAGAAGTTTGGATGCTTCCACTGCCAGCAGCTAGTACCACAGTAGGAAAGTCCAGCTTCCAGCAAAACAGGGTAAAACAAGAATTTTTATAGACATAGTGAAAATATACATATATTCATGAGTCAGTGCAATGAGTCACAAAAAACATGTTTTCATTTGAGAGGAAGCAATTTTAACCCATCTTACTGAGTTTTAGATAGGTCAGTCATATTATTTTATTGTAACTACTTTTATGACACCCTCTTTCTACTTCTCTATTACCTACCCTGTTGAATGAAGATCATGGCATTTTCAGACTTCCTTTTGATCTGGAAAACTCACACTTGAGAAAGCAAAGTGCTTAGGGGACTACTTTCAGCTCAAAGAAAAATAATTTCCTTCAGGAGGAGAAACAAAATAGTATAAAACAGAAAATGAGCTCTTACAGAACAGGTATAACACTAGAAGGTATAGGTTTCAGAATTAGAAAATTATGTCTGATGCCCACATTTTCTAACTGCTGCTTAAGACAGTCACCAGTGTGACCACTTTTCAATGAAACACAGAATGAGATGACTAAAACCCTAATATGCTCTGGAAATTTAGGGCTGGGTTTGGGATTTTTTTCCCAAAAAAAATGCTGGTGCGCCCCTGAGCCTTTGTGTGACACTCTAAAAAAAAAAAAAAAAGCATTGTAAGGATTTGATTCTCATCTTACTTTATGTATTCTTACTCATACCTTTTGCAGTGTACTAAGCTGATAGAAAAGTAATTGGATCCATAAATACAATCAGCAATTTTGAGTATCACAGGAGAAGAAATATGTTCCTCAGGTAAACCTGTATCTTACATAAAAAACCCAATTCTATTAAAAACCAAAAAGGAACTGCAAATTACATTACTAAATTCCTAAGGTTGATTTCCCTTACCTTTTTGCACGTACATACAAAATGTGTACAATAATCCTCTCTAGCATTTGCTTAGCACAGATTTGGTGAATGCCAACAACAGGAATTTGGTGCATAAGTAATTGCTGCAGTGAAAATTCCTGATTTTTCAAAAATAAATGGTGCATAAAAGCACATAAAAGCTCAGTTAATATGTCTGAACTTGTTCAAGAACATGGCCCAGCTCAACCAATGGAACTAGTTTTTTATTCAGCAGAGACCTCTTAAATTCATTGCCTCACTGCACAGTAAATCTGTTCTTTTAGCACGTTTTTCTTTTAGCAGGTAGTCAATTAAGGAGGGGACAGGTGTCCTCATGATATATATCCTTACAGTGAAGTATATGTTCTTGCATTTCAGTTATCTTTAAAATTCTTCGTATATTATTTAAAGACATAACTAAGTTTATGATTTCTTAGGGTAACATGATTATATTTTTTAAGCATATAGAGGGTGAGAGGGACATACCTGCATTAGTAGGTCTCTTTCTTTTCATGCTCTCAATTTTATATATTTTAACAAGGGAAAAAATATACCCTCTTCTGTTTATATATTCTCACCCTTTACTCTTCCATTAACTGCTATACCCACTTCAACTTAATATGGATAAGTAAAGGAATATCATAACATTATCATTTAGAAATTTAAAATAGGTGGCAAGTAGAACATTTAAAATGTACAAGCTAATCTTCAATGTCAGAGGAATTTCTTAGCCTAAATGTCAAAACCAACATAGGTGTATTTGGGGTGACAGAACACAAACAGACCTGTAATGTTTACTGGATTAATTTTTAACTTCTGAGTCTTACAATGATGACACTCATTGCTGTAAAAAAAAAACAAAAACAAAACCACAAAAACCAACAGATTCTTTCATCAAGGGTATGCCATAGAAGCCTATTTTTTCATTAAATTCCCAATTTAGTGTTCATAGAAACCAAATAATTGAAATATTAGATGATTCTGAAATGTAAACCTTATTTCTAATGTAGGCATTAAAATGCTGTTATAAACAACCATTCTATTCCTAATTGAATTTTCAAAAATCTCCATTATTTAAAAATAATAAATGTACTAATGGAGTTTGATAAGATTACTGTAACCGAACACTGCTATAAACTCCAAATACTAGGAACACTGCATACACTGCAGATGAATTAGCTGTTCTTAAATTAAGGAATATTACAGTCAGTAATGGCATGACATTCTTTTTTATGGCTATGGCTTGGGTTATAATGTGACAGAAAAAAAATGTAATGTTTCCAAAATGACAGTTTTTAGATTTGTGTTGCCTGAGGTAGTTCAGCTGAACAATAAACTATAATTTGATTGATGGAAAATTGAAGTGGTTCATCTAACTTGCCAGGCTGTCTTACCCAAGGCTTTGGTTTTGCATGTATGATGATGTATCACAGTTTTAGAGATAATGTTGTTTGTATTATACAGGAGATTTTTTTACACATAAAAATGAAGACTTCATTACCCAGTAAAGATCACAATATGCTATGTATTAGCAAGGAATCAGACTGAGATTCCATTTGAGAATGGATTTGTGCATCAAAATGTGCTTTCTTTGTGAAACCAAATGATAAATAACATATAGGACCAGAGTCTTTATTTTTATGAGCAAATCAGCCATATCACCAGTTATGAAATTATTAACTTAAAGGAAGGATGACATCTGCACCCAAGAGGAACAAACAGAGAGTGGTAGCTTTTCTTTTATCCAGAATTAATCCTGCAAAATTACAAACTGGTCAGAAGAAATCTTTTAGAAAGAACAATATCATTTTATAGGTGTATTATGCTCTATACTCCTATATAAGGAGGAAAAGAAAGAAAGATAAATGGAAATATAATAAAGATGTTATTAGATACACTTTGGTAACATTTATATAGAGTTTGAGGGGGTTAATTACTAACAAAGTATGTGTAAAGCAACAGCTTCAGAAAAAAATGCCTTTTTTTTTTTTTTACCATCTGTGAGAACCATTTTAAATTTTTTAAATCATTCAGTCACCTGTTATTTTTTCCCATAAATATGTTACATGAAGCAGGATGTTTGTCCTCTGTTCTTCTGTCATCAAACTACTAAGACCAGCCATCTCTAGACAGGTGAAAATAAAGCATGGCATAATTTCGGCTGCTAAATTTGAAAGGATCGTATACCTGGGAGTATGATTATAATGTCTTGTTTTGATTCCTTTTTTCCCTTCATTTTCACTTGAAAGGAAAGGCCATCTGTTGAACCATTTTGAACAAAGGTCTTTCTTGCTCTTTCTCTTCCTCCCCAAGTACATGAAATAGCTAATATTGGCTTTCAAAGTGAAACTGTAACACTTGAACTTAAGGAAACAGGAATATTGGATCTCTTTCTGCTATTTATTACCCTGCCAAACACTAAACAAGGCTATGATCAAACAAAACTGTGGTAATCCAGTCTTCTGGGAGATTTAATTGGCATACTACACTCTTTATTTTTTCTACGAAATGCCCTGAATGACTGTCGTGGTTTAAACACAGTCAGGCAGCTCGTTCACTCACTCCCCCCCTTCTTTCCCTCCCCCTACTCCCGGAGGGACAGAGAGGAGAATCGAAAAGAATGCAACTCCCATGGGTTGAGATAAGAACAGTTTAGTAACTAAGGTATAACACAAATCGCTACTGCTACCACTAATAATAACAATGATAAAGGAAATAACAAGGGAAGAGAATACAACATCTCACCACCAGCCAACCGATAACTCGCCCCCCAGCCTGACCAAGCTCTGACCAATACCTCCTCCAACCCCGCAGTCCCCCAGCTACATCCTGGGCATGACATGCTGTGATATGGAATACCTCTTTGGCTAGCTTGGGTCAGGTGTCCTGCCTCTGCTTCCTCCCAGCTTCCCCTCCTCCCTGGCAGAGCTTGAGGCTCACAAAGTCCTTGGCCAAACCAAAACATCCTTGTTATCAGCTCTGTTCCCAAGCCGAAAGTCAAAACACAGCACTGCACCAGCTACCAAGAAGGAGAAAAATGACTGCTACTGCTGAATCCAGGACAATGACAAATGTTCGAGAGCTGGGGCTTAATCTGCAGATAGAGCTTCTTATTATTACACATAAATGTGGGAGAATTGTATTTGAGACTATCCTTGAAGTAACAGAAGATCTGTCTGTAATGAGATTTCCAAAATTACTGTAGGGAATTCTCTACAGTGGAAGTGCTTTCTTCTTGGGTCATTAGATTGCCATAAGTCTTAATTTTCCAGGCATTTTACTCCTTCTCCCTCTGTGTCACGCTTTTTATCAGGGTTCAAATCTGGAAATACCATTGTCTTTTCAAAACTGCAGCTTCAGTTTTGCTGAACCATGCATTCAAGAAGATGAATAGAGACAATGTGTCGACAGTAGGGTTGGTCTTTCTATGTTAGAAAAACAAACAAAACAAAACAAAAAGGGGTCAAAAGATAGCTTTTCTGTATTTTGCAAAGTAAACCAAAGATGAAAGGAGAAGCTGCTGCAAGATTGAAACTGCTTTTATTTAAGGAATATGGAGAGAAATCTAATGGAAAGAAAATCAGCCAGAAATATAGGACTGGAGAAGACATTTTGTGTCTTCTATTCAAATTCACACACAACATGTCATATAATTCCTTTTATAAGGTAATTGAGCTCTATCTGAAAACCATTTTGCTCCATTTTAACTGCAAGTCTGTTTAGGAGAACACCAGAGTCTTACTGCTTGGTAGAGCAGTGAGTTGGCAATGTCCTTACAGTTTCCAGAAAAAATGTAGTATTTGACAACTTATTTCCAGTTTCTCAGCTGGGAATAATCAATATAATGTTTCATCTGAAGTAGCTCTTCTTTTATTCTAGTATTACTAATGGTTTATTGACAGACATACGTATTTGGGAAATTATCTGAAGAAAACAACTGAAGAAGGGTTGATGGGAGGAGTATTAGTTGATGACCATGGGATCACCACTGTTATGGAGCCATGAAAAGGCAAATGTACAAATTGAGGGGCCAGAGCCAGCAACAGGGAACTATTCCTAACAGTATAGCCTGGCAATGCTACAGTTCTTGTTGCCATAATTGAAGGATTAAATGAAACTAAAAGTGTACTAAAGGAAGCAAAAACACAGGAAAACCAGCAGGGATTATATGCTTTTCCTGAAACAATCAGAAAGGGGAAAGAGAGAGTTAAACTAAAGGAAGGACAATATTGGTCCAAGTAATAGTAGTGTGAAATTAGAACTGAGTGTCTTCACAGTGGGAAAAAAAAAGGAAGTTCTGAACTGGTTGGTCACAGAAAACCTTGAACTGTCTTCCACTTGGAGCAGTGGGGTGAAAACTGACCTGCTTCTAATACACTTCAGAAATACATCTGGCAAACTTTGTCCCATCTTGACTTTAAAATATTGTCTTCTTTGTTTCCATATTTTCCCATTATTTTATGCCTCTGATTATACAGGTTTTGAGGTGGTTATGCAAGCATTAATCCCCTTTTTGGAAGGTCATTCCTCTTTATCTGTGGCATAGATTACTTTTAGTCACTTTTAACTGGGAAAAGCTTCAGGCCTCAAGTTCTTGAGCTCAGGTTAATCATATTCAAGGTTTTCAACCTAACCGACTTTCCTACTCACTTCCTGTATCAAAATAGATCCTTCTAAAATCCCAGACCTTACCTACTGTCCTACTTCTGTATATATTCACTTTAATTTAAATTGAATCAACTTTTTAATTAACCTAATGTCAATTAATTACTTAAAGTTATTTTCTCCAAATGTAGTTCTGGGGAATACTTGATTAAGAAACACGACAGCTAAACACATCTAGGAATACAGAGTTCCTTTGGCTATTAGTTGTATTTGTTCTCCAACATATACCCTGAGAATAAAAATTTCTCAGTGTTGTAACTGTTGAGAATAGTGTTTCTCTTCTTTAATTTTACAGATAACTCTATCCACAGACATATGCATATCTGATTCCCTGGTTGCAGACAAGACTTCTATCAGTAACTACTCCAGTGGACTTTCATCAGCCTTTCAACAAGTGACTTTGGCCCTGGAAGATGTTTTTTTTTTTAAATATATACCTATTCCTTCTTTTTCCTTTATATTTTATCATATACAGTGTTTTTTTCTTCTGTTTTTCCCCTTTTTCTCTGAACTTTTTGATAAGCCCAGACCTGTGTTTAATACCTGTTTTCTTCTCCAGGGAACTGATAACCAAGTTTCTTCTATCACCAAATATCTGACTCTTGTCCTCTGTTGCCAGTTCAGGATTCTCTACTTTGCTGTACAGGCTCCCAGACTTGAGACTGCTTTAAAAGCCGTTAAAAAGTTTTCTGTAAAATTAACTAAAAAAAAATTCAACAGGCCTGTGTAGTAATTCAACTGCCATGGTACCTCAGTGTTTCGCTAACATGCAGAAAATTTGAGATAGGAAGGTAGTAGTATCCAAAATTTTCAGACACTGACAACCAAGGCAGATTGATTAGATGTTTATCTAAGGTCATACTGGAAATTCATATAGCAATATAGCAATATTTACAGCAGTTTTCTTGTAGAATACCTACCTGCCCCCCATCTGCCTGCAAAACACAATACAGAAATACTGTGGGACTTTTCAGATGGCAATAGGATGAGAAGACCCTCAATATGTAATGGCCTGTCAAATTTTGTGACAGTTCACCCTTCACTTTTTCCTGGTAGTTATTGTCACAGCCATCTGTATGTTTAAAACATAGTTTGTAGAATATGCTACCAAGCATCTGATCCTTAATGTACACATCCAAATTCTTTGAACTTCTTGAACATTAGAGAAAAGCAACCATTTGTGACTTTTTAATTGGTGTCAGTTGGCTGAATCATTGTTACTATATGACATATGTTAAAAGGACTGTTCCTGCTGAAGGTAGGTGCATAGAATGTCACTTTCCATTTTTTGCAAGTAGCCAGAATCTCATCAGTTTTGCATAGCACATCATTAGCAACATCACACAGTGTGACAGTATATTGTGCCTAAATATGAAATGCTGATTCCTAGCTGAAAATTATTATTTTTTAGGTAGGAAAGCAGTTTTTTGTATCATAGTATGGGTTCCTGAACCAAGTGATTCTGCGGTCTGTCACAAAATTGCAAGGTGACAGATTCCACACGGGAATCATATACATTTATTCACATTACCAACACATTGCAAACATTTTCTCTCTCATTTGTTTTGGCCCAAGGTCCTCTTAATCTTGTATGAGTGCTAGCAGGCTATTTCCAAGAAGAGTATATAGAAACAGATTTTGTTTTAAAGATTTCTTTTCAAGTACTAAATTTCCATGCCTTCTTTATAGTTGATTAAAAAACATAATGTTAGTTCTTATTTGTATTTTTAAATTTTATAAATTTTTAAAAGAGGTATAGATATGATTCATACTATTTCTACTTTTCTCTGCCCTCAGACACTGAGAATATGTGCTCTGCCACTCCTATTAATTTGAAGAATAAGAATAGATTCCTTGATTTTAAGACCAGGTGAGTCTGTTTATCCTCAGGGAAGAAGACATGATATGAAATCCTGAATTCACTAAAAGCTCTAGAAGTAACTTCTGCAGAGCTGGGATCTTTCCCATTATTCTATACATAACATTCTATCTTAAATATGCAGGAGATTCCTGCATACATCTCAGTCTTTAAATTCAACCAGTCTTTTCTATATCACAACTCGCTTTCTGGTACTGAATGACTTTGCACCAAGACACATGCTTGGAACCATCAGAAAAGTCTTTGTGTAATACAGTAAATATTCAGACTGAAAATTCCACAAACTCAACAGAAAGCACAGACTGAAAATCTCAGCATAAATAAAATGACAACTTCTGTCATTTATATATAACAGAAGAGGGCATGCAGGCATACAGACTTAAAATTCCTACCCATAAAGAACTTATAAATTAAAATAAATTTATACAAATCTTAATTATAAACATATCTCTTAGTTTACAGGGTTGTAATTGCAGATTCTGTATTTTAAAGAAAGAAAGGATCAAGGCCACATACTTCTTTCACTGCATTTAAAAACACAGCTGACTTCTATATCAAGCAAAAAATTGGGAATAGGGAAATACTAGCACGTTTAAAAAATAAGTCACCAGAAGGTGATATCCTAGTAGAATTTGCAGAAGTAGGATTGATCCTCATGACATCTTAGAGCTGCAACTAAGACTCTTTAAGGTGGTTTTCACTGGATATAAATTATGAAACTGACCTAACACTAACTGCAGTCTCAAAGATTTAATAACCTTTCTGAATGATCTGATGGTTAAACCAAATTGCATTAAACCAAACTCAGAGTAGGAATGTGACAATTTGTAACAAAGTTCCAGTTATTTTGAGAGATCAAAAGTACTAAGAGCCGTCTCAGAGAGCAACATCCTTGATTGCTTTCAGTATATAAATGGTGGTGTGAAACATAAACAAAGACCTTTCACAGGAATGATGAGTTTGAAAAACAAATGACATTGCAAGGTGCTCTTTCCCACTAGAAAACTGAACAAGGGAAAGTTTTTATATAAATCCATTTTCATTTTCTGATGCCTAAACACATTTGTAAATGTGCAGTCAGAAAACCTAGGAAAAGCTAGTCTAACACCCAGTGTGGAGAAGCCAAAGCTGCAAACTACCAGCTTTGGATTACCTCAAAATGTACTCTGATCAAATGCACATCTTCTTCAAGATACACTCTAGAGAAGGTTACACTGAAGAAAAAGCAAACAAACAAACAAATATTTAACAAACCAAGGAAAACTCCTGGAGTATCTCCCTTTAATACCTTTGTGTGTTTTTTCAGACTTGATTGATCTTTAAATTTCTTATTTCTCTCTCTTTAGTCTGCCACTGCTGAGGCAATTATCACAGGACAGTCCCTCTGCAGATGTTAGAAGGACTGCCTTTGACCCATCAGTGCATTTATAGCTGCTAACTAGCCTCCCTAGATTGGAAAGTAGAGAACTTGCCAAGTTACTCAGACATCTGGAGGGGTTTGGGCTCCTATTTGCTTGGACAAAGCATGAAGATGACTGTAATGGAAAGAGTCTGTCACAGTGAAAATCTCTTTGGCAATGGAATTCAAGATCACTCTCCTCAGCAAAAGCATATAATATCTCTTAGGCTAACCGATTGGCTTCCCTGCAACAACCCAGTGGAGCCATTCTCCCTCTTCTCACATCATTATCCACTGCTTCCAATGCTCTGCCCAGTTGTAGTGCCAGGTGAGCTCTTCCTTAGCCTGGCAGACATCATTATAAATGAAGGTAGATAGAGCACAGCCTATACCACCTTGGGTTGTTTGTTTGTGCAGCATCTGTGAAGAACATTTACAGAGCCTTGGGTGGCATGGTTTAGTGGGAGGTGTCCCTGCCCATGGCAGGGGGGTTGGAACGAGATGATCTTAAGGTCCTTTCCAACCCTAACTATTCTACAATTCTATGATTAAATGAGCACTCCTAGCCCATGGGCACTGACAGAACAGAAAACCAGAATGAGTTACTGGGCAGATATGTTTTTCCTGTGAGACTGGAACCTTTTGCATAAATTGCAAATGTAGTATGGGAAGCCAGAAAGCACATCATTACCCTAGGACTATGTGAAAACTGAGAATGCTAATGTGAGACAATGAGTAAGGTTCAACCTCAGGAATGTTTCCTGCCTGTGTCCTTGTTTTTTCTTCCATCATTAACATTTCAGTGTTGTTCTTAATCATCTTAATTCTCCTCTGCCATACTAAGCACTACAAACAGGTTCTGTGAGGTTTTGCCACTGCTTGTGACTGGATGTCCAAAGAGACTCAGTTCTTGGAGTAGGTCCTAGAGAGCCTGGGAAAAAAGGAGAGTCATGCTCTTCTCCATCTTACCTTAGTTAATAGGGGTACACAGTCAAGCTACCAAACTGGCTCACAGTCAAGTGCCAATACCTTGTTGCCAAATGGTGATAACTGACTCTTCTTCTAGGGGAAGGTAGTGTGCATCTGTGGGATTACTGTTATATTGAACTGATTTGTGGTTTTCTCAGCTGGGCTGTGGTCATGCACCAAATGAAAACAGCTCATAGCTGTGAATGGTTAAGTCCTGTCTTCCCTGGATATATCCTTGGGCCATGTTACAACCTTCCTTCATGTCCTCTATCTTAATCTGGTACTAATCGCTAACTGTCTACAACTGTGTTGCATCAAAAAGACAGTGATTTAAGGATTCACTTGAAGGAAGAAACAAATAGGGTGACCAAAGACATCATTTTTAACACAGTGATTGGTTGTACTGCTGTAGCAGCAGAATCTGAAATACCTGCGAAGTGTTCAACCTTATCTTCATATGTGAAGATGTTTCTTACAGTTGAAAAAAAAAAACAAACCACAATGTTTTGACCAGGTTAAAATTATTTTTGCATCTTGTGAATCCTTACCAACAATATCAATAGCAGGTAGGAAAGAAGGGACTAAAACTAAAGATAAATGAGGATTTATTTAATTTTTCCATGACAGCAGAATGACAGCAGACATCATCTCTTGAAAGAACATTTGTTATAGACTCCTTATAGAATTAAGGGAAGGCTAAAAATTGTTCTCATACATTAATCTTTTGTGAAAAGATCTAAGCTGTGAGAATTGTTGTTCTGATGTGATGGGACTGTTAGTCTTAATTATGTATATATGGCTTGGATGGTGCTATGAGGTGGATTGGAAATGTCTAGGGAGATTATAACTGACAATATTTTAATGACCGTCCAACACTGAAGAAGACTGAAAGAGCCATTAGATTATTTTCTTTTATAAAATTTGTTTTACCTTTGATGGGTTATTTTCACTTTTTCTGATAGTAATACAAAAAAAAAAAAATTCACTGTCCAAATGCTATTCCAAATAATCTTGCTACAGCAAAGCAAATAGCTGTAAATTACATTGCAAAACTTTTTTTTTACTTCTTATACCCATAAGAAGTCAAAAACAGTGAAGACATTAGGTCCATCCCATAAGATGTAGTTACATAGTGCTGCCCTTTCATATGACTGTTACACCTTTGTAACTGTACCTCTGAAAATTCAAGCTTCACCGAAGGCTTTACTGCTGAGTTAGGCCTCAACTTGTCTGGAGCACAACACTGACAGAACTTGACACCACTGTTCTCTGAACTTGCTCAACAGATAGATACAACTTGAAGTCAGAAATCATTTCCTCTGCTACGGTATTTTTTTGTTTTCCCAGTTAAATCCATTATGAATTTTACCTCCATTTCACACTAGGCACACATAAAGAAAATTCCTGTCCTTGCTAGAGCTAGCTTGTCTTAAAATTGTAGAGTCTGTGCTTCCGCTATCTCTCTGGAAGCCGTATGGCATAGATAATATTGTTGACCTGTTTAATGCTGTTAAATGGTCCCTCACAGTCTGTTTACAGTTTTCCTCCCAAGCTGGGATCAGAACTATGACCCTTTGAACCACCTCATATGTCTAAGCCTTAACTTGTCAATCATACCAGATTTTCTGCTTTTGCTGTGTTTCAGCAAGGTTATTATGGTGTACTAAGGCCATAAACCCACTTACTCTCTTGTGGAAGTCCAGCACATATGGTACTACTGACTCGCCTGGTGCTTCCAGCATGATTTTCTGCTTGTCCCTCACAAGATCAAGGAGCTCTCTCACCCTCCTGCAAACAAGAGCATGTAAGGCGTAAGCCCCGTGGTCTCTTCTCAGACCCTTTGACATGCAAGCAGAGATTACTATAGTTATTTGTCTTTTTATCCCTACTTTTGGCTGTATAGGTCTCAACGTGACTTTGGCTGTCCAAGCAGACCTTACAAACTCCCTCCCCATTATCTTGTCCTCACATTGCTACCAATGATATAGGAAGATCTAGAAACTTTAGTCTCAAAATCACTTTCAGAGTACTTTGAGGATACTCAAAAACATTTGTGTTTTGTTTGTACATTTCCTCATTAATTTTCTTCTTAATATCATTCTGTCTCAAAGGGCCATCCTGTCAGATGACTCTGTAATTCAGAATGTACTTAAGAAGATATCAAGTATTTTGTTTTGAAATACGATAGAAATGATTGAACAAAACAGCACCTAATATTATCTGTGATCAAAAATAGATTAAATGGGAAGCAGGAGAGTATACAAATTGGTAAAGAGGACAAATAAGCTTTTAGCCCGTTACTTGCTTTGTCTCTAACAGTGGGCGGTACCAGATGAGGTAGAGGACATTTTAAGACACTGTCATGTATAATTATTAAATTTTACTCATACAAAGTTTTTTTAAACCCCCTATCATAATATTCTCTGAGGCAGGAATCTCTTACTTTCTACCTGGGTTTCTTTTTTTAATTTATTTTTTTTCTTTTATTATTATTTCTTTTAATAAATTTTACCACAACTGAAGAAGCAACCTTACTTGTAGCTTTGAAAGACTTTTTAGGTGGAAACTTAGAATCATAGAATCATAGAATAGTTAGGGTTGGAAAGGACCTTAAGATCATCAAGTTCCAACCCCCCTGCCACGGGCAGGGACACCTCACACTAAACCATACCACCCAAGGCCTCGTCCAGCCTGGTCTTGAACACTGCCAGGGATAGAGCATTCACAACTTCTTTGGGCAACCTATTCCAGTGCCTCACCACCCTAACAGGAAAGAATTTCCTCTTTATATCCAATATAAACTTCCCCTGTTTAAGTTTTAACCTGTTACCCCTTGTCCTGTCACTACAGTCCCTAATGAAGAGTCCCTCTAAAGCATCCCAATAGGCCTCCTTCAGATACTGAAAGGCTGCTATGAGATCTCCACGCAGCCTTCTCTTCTCCAGGCTGAACAGCCTCAACTTTCTCAGCCTGTCTTCATACAGGAGGGGCTCCAGCCCCCTGATCATCCTCATGGCCCTCCTCTGGACATGTTCCAACAGTTCCATGTCCTTTTTATGTTGAGGACACCAGAACTGCCCACAATACTCCAGGTGAGGTCTCACGAGAGCAGAGTAAAGGGGCAGGATCACCTCCTTTGACCTGCTGGTCACGCTCCAGCCCAGGATTTTGTTCATTTTCTCATCAACCAATACCCCCAAGTCCTCCGCAGGGCTGCTCTGAATCTCTTCTTTGGCCAGCCTGTAGCTGTGCCTGGGATTGCTCCGACCCAGGTGTAGGACTTTGCACTTGTCATGGTTAAACTTCATGAGGTTGGCATCAGCCCACCTCACAAGTGTGTCATTCCTTCCCTCCACAACCACACAGCTTGGCTTTCTGAGGGCGCACTGCTGTCCATGTCAGCGACAAAGATGCACACTCGCCAGCTCATTGTTACATTTCCAGCCGGACATTGAGCCATTGACCACAACTCTTTGTGTGCGGCCATCCAGCCAGTTCCTTATCCACTGAGTAAGGACATCTGACAGAAATATTCTTGTTTTATGGGATTTTTTTCCAGTATTTCTTTTCTCCAAGATATTAGTACAATATGTACTATATATTTTTAAATACCTGCTTGGAAGACAGAACCAAAAGAAACAGAAGGAAATAACTCAAATGTCCAAGAAAGCAGGGCTTTACATTTCTGCATGACTGCTGACACGCTTGTGAGGTGGGCTCCAGTGAATCTCTTCTTACACCTGGTTCGGAGCAATCCCAGGCACAGCTACAGGTTGGGCAAAGAAGAGATTCAGAGCAGCCCTGCGGAGAAAGACTTGGGGGTATTGGTTGATGAGAAAATGAACATGTAGCTGTGCCTGTGTTGCTTGCAGCTCAGAAAGCCAACCGTATCCTGGGCTGCATCAAAAGGAGCGTGACCAGCAGGTCACCAGGTGTAAGACCTTGCACTTGGCATGGCTAAACTTCATGAGACTGGCATCAGCCACAAAGATGATCAGGGGACTGGAGCCCCTCCTGTATGAAGATAGCCTGAGAAAGTTGAGGCTGTTCAGCCTGGAGAAGAGAAGCCTGCGTGGAGACCTCATAGCAGCCTTTCAGTATCTGAAAGGGGCCTACTGGGATGCTGGGGAGGGACTCTTCATTAGGGACTGTAGTGATAGGACAAGGGGTAACGGGTTAAAACTTAAACAGGGGAAGTTTAGATTGGATATAAGGAGGAAATTCTTTCCTGTTAGGGTGGTGAGGCACTGGAATAGGTTGCCCAAAGAAGTTGTGAATGCTCCATCCCTGGCAGTGTTCAAGACCAGGCTGGACGAGGCCTTGGGTGGTATGGTTTAGTGTGAGGTGTCCCTGCCCGTGGCAGGGGGGTTGGAACTTGATGATCTTAAGGTCCTTTCCAACCCTAACTATTCTATGATTCTATGATTCTACGTTGGAGTTGTGAACAAACATGCTATCCTACTCATGAGGTATTTTCAAACTTGTGAGGGTCTCCATTCTAAATACCAGCTATATTTAACTTTATTTCTATGTTTTTCCTTTAATGAAAGATGCATTTTATTTTTCTTAAAAGTCTTTTAAGTCTCTGTTTTGTACAGATGCTTAGGAAGAGTTACATCGATACTTTTAATCTTCTAATTGTGTAGCTTAATTTTGCATCTGGAATTTTTACCATGCAATAATCAAAAGATACTTTTAAGGAGATCTTATTCAGTATGAAATCAGACTGACATGGTAACATTTGGATTAATGATTTTTTTGTTAATTTTAGAACATTTACCTTCCAAAGTAATTTAATGTTTCTACGTTTGTTGATATTGCTTTTTCATGTATCAACTGTGACATGCATTTTCACAACAGATGGATTTGTGTCATTATTTTAAAAATTACTTCACCTAGACAGGTGTTTCCTGTATATGTTTGACATGAAACTAAACATTGCTCCAGATGTTTTGTTTGTAGCTATTGTGGTTTAAACCCAGTCAGGTAAGTCGTTCACTCACTCCCCCCTTCTTTCCCTCCCCCTGCTACCAGAGGGACAGAGAGGAGAATCGAAAAGAATGCAACTCCCACGGGTTAAGATAAGAACAGTTTAGTAACTAAGGTATGACACAAATAACTACTGCTACCACCAGTAATAATAATGATAAAGGAAATAACAAGGGAAGAGAATATGACATCTCACCACCAGCCGACCAATAACTTGGCCCCCCAGGCCCGACCAAGCACCAACCCATACCTCCTCCAGCCCTGCAGTCTCCCAGCCCCTCCGGCTAACTCCCAGTTACATCCTGGGCATGACGTGCTGTGGTATGGAATACCTCTTTGATCAGTTTGGGTCAGGTGTCCTGTCTCTGCTTCCTCCTGGCTTCCCCTCCTCCCTGGCAGATCATGAGGCTCACAAAGTCCTTGGCCAAACCAAAACATCGCTATCAGCTCTGTTCCCAGGCCGAAAGTCAAAACACTGCATTACACCAGCTACCAAGAAGGAGAAACATGACAGCTACTGCTGAACCCAGGACATTATCCACCCCTTATTCCATACCATTCACGTCATGCTCAGATCCCACATTTTCAATATACCATCACTCATATCTAAGTGCATGGACCAGTAGCTATAAAGCTGCTGAGTCCATCTGGTCCATGATGTCTGGCTCCATCTCTTGTAACAGTCTTCCAGAGCAGGAGAGACTGTGTGCAGTGTTCACACTGGGGAATAATCTGGGCAATAGTATCCATTGCTAAGTCCACCGCTCGAGCATGAGTCCATCTCTATGTTGCATCTCTGCTCTGATGGCCTGAAGTGCCATGGGCCCACCAGGCTCAAAATAATTCACTGTCCCCTTGAGCAGTTTCTGCAGCTCGTTGCTGGGGACTCCATACAGCTGCCTTCCATCTCCGATGCTTCCAAAGCACTGGAGGGGCCCAGTGGACTAGATACTTGCCCATACTGTCCCACACACCCTGCCACTCATGACTGTCCAGCCTTGGGGAAAATCTCTTGGTCCCCCTGTATCGTCGTCTAACCCCAGACAAGACCCAAACCTGACTCTGCTTAACTTTTGAGATCAGACAAAATGGTTGTGGGTTGCTGCGTGGACTCCTGCATCCTCCTGGGGCTCGGCGGGCGGCTTCCGGGGAATGCTCTCGGCCGTCGCGGGGCTGGGCTCGGCCGCGGGGCTCGGCTCCTCCGCCGCTCCTCCGCCGCCTTCTCCCGCTGCTCTGCAGCCGCCTCCTTCCGCTCCTCGACCGCCTCGGCCTCCTCCACCGGCAGCCGTCCCCTCGCTGCCTCCGGCCCCGCTCCCGCCGCCGCTTGGTCGCCGGGGCCGCTCTCCCGGACCGGTTCGGCTGCCGCCGGCTCCTGGGGCCGCTCCCCCTCGGCTCCCCGCGGCCTCACGAAGACGGAGGCGAGGACGAGGGCCAGGACGGTGAAGAGCAGCCGGACGGGCAGGTACAAGTCCACGGCCACGTCCGTCCCGCCCTGCTGCTGGAGCCCGCCGGTATTACAAGTCATTGCCATAAGGTACAGTGAGACAAGAACCTTAGCCCAAGCCCCACACTTGATAAACACTATCACAGCAAATACCGGCTCTAAGTAATGTACTACATTCTGAAGCTGTGAGATCAAGAGGAACAACTCTGAGAGCCAATAAATCAGCATTGTGACGAGTGACTATTAATCCGGTCAGATCTGTCGTTATCCCAATCTTTCGTGCCCCACATTGGGTGCCAAAAGGAACTGTCGTGGTTTAAACCCAGTCAGGTAAGTTGTTCACTCACTCCCCCCCTTCTTTCCCTCCCCCTACTCCCAGAGGGACGGAGAGGAGAATCGAAAAGAATGCAACTCCCACGGGTTGAGATAAGAACAGTTTAGTAACTAAGGTATAACACAAATCACTACTGCTACCACCAGTGATAATAATGATAAAGGAAATAACAAGGGAAGAGAATACAACATCTCACCACCAGCCGACCCATAACTTGGCCCCCCAAGGCCTGACCAAGCACCAACCCATACCTCCTCCAACCCTGCAGTCTCCCAGCCCTTCCGGCTAACTCCCAGTTACATCCTGGGCATGACGTGCTGTGGTATGGAATACCTCTTTGGTCAGTTTGGGTCAGGTGTCCTGTCTCTGCTTCCTCCTGGCTTCCCCTCCTCCCTGGCAGAGCATGAGGCTCACAAAGGGCTTGGCCAAACCAAAACATCATTGTTATCAGCTCTGTTCCCAGGCCGAAAGTCAAAACACTGCACTCCACCAGCTACCAAGAAGGAGAAACATGACGGCTACTGCTGAACTCAGGACAGTAGCAAAGACAGTTAATTTTATTAGAACATTAAATCACAGATCAACAGCGTAATAGAAGTGCAGTCTATGTGAAACAGATATTTAACAGAACCTCCTAATGTAGAAGAATCTATTTATGGGAGTAAGGTACACAGTTTTATAGGTGATTCCCATAAATGTATTGACATGGCATGCTACATTTTTCCGAATTTAGCCTTAAAGTCATGTTATTCACTTACTTAAAAAACTTTTCACATATATTAGTTATTTTTTATTGGAGGATATTGGTAGCATATACTCTTCTCAATGTTTGCCCACATATATACCAGGTCATGAACCTAAGTTAGAATTTAAAACCAGTGTATGAGGAATTATAAGAGGTGCCTTATCTCTGAGTGTTGGCAGTCCTAGACTGTTTTAGTGTTTGGTGTCCTTCCATTCATCTAGAGTTGCATAAATTCACAAGTAATTGCACTGCTTGCAATGCATGGACTAAGATCTTTTATGTCAAACTTAAATATCATTACATGCCTAGCTATTCTTCCATTAAGATTAGCTATAGATTTCCCATTAATTATTACATCAGATTTAGTCATCATTAATAAATTATATGTCTGTGTTCTGTCACAGACTGCTTGGGCCTAATGAAACAAGTGAATAAAAAGCTTGAATGTAGCCCTGGTGATTCCAGTGTAAATGTAAAAATATTCATAATTTTTTACTTTTAAATATTATTTTATGTACATGGACTAATAACAACTTAAACCCCTGCGATGATTGATGTTTTTTGTTGGCCCATCACCTCCTTGTATAGAAGTTTGTTTTAATGAGTTTCTCTAATGAATATTTTATATTGATACTTGGATGAATGGCATATGGTAAATGCAAGGTAAATTACAGCTCTTTAAATAAATATTTTTCATAAATTATTTATTTTGTGATGCCTGTATTGGTTAGATGTCATGTCAGATGAAGACTGGAATTATTTACTCTAATACTTATTTGAGAGTTGAAAAAGTAAAAGACTTTTAATTATTAACAAGCTTCCAATATACTCATGTAATTTATGGGAAACTACCATAAATTGTGTAATATTTCAATTTTGTGAGGACAGGGGTTTTTTTGTATCATGCAAACTAGAATAATCTCTTGTGTCTTTACAGGAACTTTTATTTATTCATACCAAAAATATTGTGCTGTTCCTGCTGAAACCTATTTTGATGAATTTCTGGCTTCTGAAGAATTATAGAATCATGGAATCAGTGTTCTTGTGAACTGTCATTATTTCCATTATATGCTCCTGTTTATTTTTTAATGGTCCCAAAAATTAAAGTTAAAACTCAGCAAGAACGTATGTAACAGACTGAGCACCCTGGCTTTGTGTTGGAGTCCATGACTCCTAGAAATGAAGTTTCAGAACTTAGCTATTTCAATCCTTAATGACCCAGTTCTAGATCCTCACTGAATTATTCCCACTGTTATTATGGCCACTGAAATTACAGAAAGCTGAGGGCATTTTAGCATATTTCATAATTGAAACATTTTTTTTCAGATATGCCAATGCCTACCATACAAGAACAAACCACACCTGCAAGACAGCCACTGGAACACAAAACTGCACAGTGTTTAGATACTGTAATCTTTAAACGTGCCTTATTAGAGATGAATACAGTTTATATGTGCTCACCTAAAGGTAACTGGCCAAAAATGGGAGATTTAAACTTTAGCTATCACCTACTATAAATATTTCTTGAATACTAGGAACTAATTTCATGAATAATATAGTCCACATCCTTTCTCAAATGGACAGAGTCCTCAAAAACTGCATAAATCACATCTATTTTCAAGAGATTTTTGTATGTCTTTAATCTAAATTCGTTATTCAGGGCATATGTACTCATACATCACTGCTTTTAAAGAAGTCTTTAAGGAATAGTCTATGAAAATGGTACATAGTGGATATTGATGATACAAACTAAGCAAAAGTGTTAAGGACTCAATGATCCTAAAGGTCTTTTCCAACCTAAATGATTCTATGATTCTATGTCATGCAGTAGCACTCTGATTGAGCTAAATGGCATGTTGCACTGGTTTCTCAATTGAGTTGAGTCTTAATCTATTGGCCAGTTCAAAACTGAACTGGTTTATTATGCCTTACAAGTTTCCTCAAGGAAAACTAGTGTTCATTTGCTA
The DNA here is from genome assembly GCF_034315485.1 of Pezoporus occidentalis. NCBI lineage: Eukaryota > Metazoa > Chordata > Aves > Psittaciformes > Psittacidae > Pezoporus > Pezoporus occidentalis. The sequence goes on along the minus strand of NW_026915724.1, from coordinate 604,264 downwards.
GGGAAACTTCTGTTACAGCTGATATTTCAAGTTGACTCAAGTAGCTTCTCAGTAACTATATTGAAGATAGTGGGTGCACTTCCTGTACATTTGGACCCCTGCATCATGCCATATTGGATTATAAATCGTGTAGCCAAGAAAGCCAACAGCATCCTAGCCTGTATCAGAAATAGTGTGACCAGCAGGACTAGGGAAATAATGACCCCCCTGTACTTGGCACTGGTGAGGCTGCACCTCAAATACTGTGTTCAGTTCTGGACCCCTCACTATGAGAGAGATACTGAGTTGCTGGAGCAGGTTCAAAGAAGGGCAACAAAGCTGGTAAGTGGTCTAGAGCATAAGTCTGATGAGGAATGTCTGAGGGAACTGGTGTTGTTTAGTCTGGAGAAAATCTCAGAGGAGATAATATCATTCTACAATTACTTGAAAGGAGGATGAAGGAAGATAGAGTAAGGAGGTGGCTGCTCTCTTCTCCTAAGTAAGAAGTGATAGGACAAGAGATAATAGCCTCAAGCTGCACCAAGGGAGGTTTAGACTGGATACTAGGAAAAATTTCTTCACAGAGAGGGTGATCAGGTATTTGAACAGGCTTCCCAGGGAAGTGGTGGAATCACCTTTCCTGGAAGTGTTCAAAAACCACATAGACAAGGCCCTTAGTGATATGATTTAGTGGTGGACTTGGCAGTCCTGGGGTCATGGTTGGACTTGATGATCTTAAAGGTCTTTTCCAACCTAACTGATTCTATGATTCTATGGTTTTAAGCATCTTTTAATAGTATTTGTCTTAGTTTTCTTCCAATGCTTCAGCTACAGTCCTGTGTGATTTAACAGGACTAATATCATAAAATAATAGCATTTTTTCTTAGCTTAGCTCCACTCCAGAAAATAACAGAAACTCAGAACTCATAGAAATTCCCAGTTACAAATAAATCAGAGGAGTTAAGTGCATTTTAGTCAATTTCTTTTTTTATTTCACATGAACACCAACTCTGTAAAATAATTGTTGCAGACAATAGGCCATTCTTTCAGTCCAACGCCAAAGCATTTATCCAAAACAGTAGTTCTCCTTTTTCAACAAATCAACACTAGTCAGAGACCAAAGCAAAAAAGCAAAAACTCTTGTAGTATTTTTGGAACTTCCTTTACCTAGACCATTAAAACCCAAGAGAATAAGGCATATTATATTTTTCCAAGACTGAACATTTGCTCATATCTTAAAGAAATAAAAAAAATATATATCTAAAATACATGGATTATTGCTGTGATGATATTGGTTTGAATACTTGCCTTATAAACTATCCAAAGAAATTGTACACTTCATAAATTAAGGCTGTCAAATTCAGGCATCCATTCATATGGAAATCACACATAAGCTGTGTTTTCTGTTTTGTTTCTTGTCATTTAGGTTTTTCATAACTATACATCCTCTCCTGAGGAATCCTGACATGTATCTATGCCCAACCCCTTTCAAAAATTTCACCTCTTATTGGAAAATTCTGCTTCAAAATTCAACTATATTTTTCTGCTATTACAGGCTGATTCTTACAACCTGACTTCTTACTCTGTCTTTAGAAACCTCAGTAATGTTAGTAGCTTTATCTTTTCTAAAATGTTATTTTGTTTAAGTTTTTGATTTGTCTTCTCTTGTATTCTGCTAAGTAAAGAATCCTGTTCTGATAAGTACAAAAATCTCACGCATGACTGTGCATGTATAAGCTAGTGATGACTATGTGTTACAGGTCCCCCTCTGTGCTGGATCCACAGGAAATATATGTCTGTTGTAGCCACAGCTACAGGGGACTGGTTTGTTTCCTCAAGCTGTAGTAGTTCATGCTGTTAGCTCTGGATGTGCCTGGTGTAATCTACAGCGAGTTATCTGAGATGGTATCTGTTACACAAGCGTGTAGATGTCCACACAAGCATGTTCAATGCACATTTCTGTTGCACAGTTCTGCAGAAGAGACTGAAGATCACAGAAGGCTTTGGGTGGAAAAGCAGTTGTGGAGGAAATAGGAGAAATTATTCTATCTCTTATTCTCCCAGGTGGAATGGGTCTGCAGATGCCATTCCGTTCTGACGCTCATTCTGGAGTATCTGTCTTTCCTCACTATCCACATGATCATGTGTTTGACCAGGAACACTTCAACATCCCACTATTTCTTAGAAATGAACTCTGTAGACAGTTTGTCATCAAAAGAAGGCTTTGCAGTAAAGCTGGTACCTCAGCTGGAAGCTATGCTGTCTCCAGAGCTAGGTGTGCTGTTGCTCAGACAGCTTTCTGTCCTGGTAAGCACTTGTAGTTTGCCACCAGGGGCTCTTAGTCTGTCAAACCTAAACTGTCAGTAGTGTTGGGAAGTACTTTTCACCAGTCAGAAGACACTATAGAGAGAGTGCAGACATTGTAAAGAGGTATGACAAGACAAGAAAAGGGGTGGAGGGTTAAAATATGGAAGTGTTTGTAGTCATGAAAAAGGCGGAAATTGAAGGAGCAGGGAGTTTAAGTGGGAATTTGGAAGTCATGTGCACCTACCCCATTGTTATTTATGATTAATGACCTCCTTATGCTCTGGGGCCTTGAAACAGCCAAGCAACACTGCTAGAGGCCTTACAGCACACCATACCCTACACCTAATCATTACACATATGCCTATGGGAGCTAGATGTTAATGCTGATGAACTCAGAACACAGATATAGAGTCGTGTTGAGAAATGCATGTTGCTGGTGACTTAGTATGTGTGCTTTTACCCATCAGGGTCAAGACAGTGCTCCTTGTAGAGTATGCTCTATGGAAGGTCTTCATGGAGTTAGCAACCAGCAGAAGAGCCAAGGCGCATTGCTAAGGAGATGCCCTTGACTGACTATACATACACTTGTCATGTGTTTTAGGTTAATATAAGTGCATACATGCATGCACATTTGGTTTTACAATTAATCTAGATATATCACAAACTGATATTTTGGATTGAAACTGAACAGATTAAGGCTTGAATCAGCATAAAATGATGTATTTTCACTTCTGTAAGCATAGCACTTTGTGCTATTAAATGCTGTAGCACTTTCATCTGTTTTTTTTTAATAAGGACCTGCTCTATTTTGTTCACTCATACCCTCTGCAAAGATAGGGTTACCTCATACTTAAAATGCATGATATGTATGTAGGATATGCTGTTGTCTAGAAGTTGCAGACAAAATAATGTAATTTCTCATATTCGCAGTTACTGTGTCTGTGAATGAGAACCTGTAAAGAAATTGAAGTCCAGATTTCAAAGACCAGTATAGCACACTTTAGGGGAAAAAAGAAATTCAAGCCCGTTTACCAGAACAGATGAAAGATTTATCAACAGAATTAGGAAACAGCTTTAGACATCATGTGATTATGCAGTTTCTGTATGAGTCAAAAATAGTTTTCACATTTAAGGGAATTAGCAAGACAAGGTTCAAATGTTGAATGTGAAGAGGAATTTTTTTACTTTTGCTTTTCTTTTGCGTGTTAATAGAACATGGTTAAATGCCACTATTCTCACAGCCCCAGCTTCTTTTTCTTTTTTTCCTGCTTTTCTTTTTTTTTTTTTTCCCTGAGGGAATTTAATGAAAGACCACACCCAAAGTGCTTTTGTGCTGTCTGTCAGGAGGATTAGTATTACATATTGACAACTGTCTTCTTACTCACTGGAAATGCTGATTCCTCTGGGTGTATTTATAAGATAAATATTTACTCATCTAGTACAATACCTTTTCCATTTTTAAGGGAGCTTTGTGCTATCAGTGGGGAAAGATGACTGAACATTAGATAATTGCACTCAGTACTCTTAAATTATGCGCTTTACTTTTAAAAGAATATAGAAACGGTTTTAAAAAATGCGTCTGAGTTCAGCAGCAACCTTTGGACACCTCCAGACAGTATTTTAAGAACTCATTTGTTTGAGGGGTTTTTAATCTGGAGACACTGAAAAGTTACACCTGCTGTGATGTCGTCAATCACGCCAGGAGGAAAAATAGTGGCATGATTTGTTATCTGTTATTTCCCTTGCTGTGGTGACTGTGTCCCAGTGCCAGGTCTGTCCTTAAGGCCATCACTTATAGGGACCACTGTCTGTCAAAACCACAGCCAACTTTACGGGCTGCCTTTGTTGGAGCAGACAAATGAGTATGACCTTTAACAATAAAATAGGCACCTACTGAGAGAGATGAAACAGCAACTGAAATTAAGAACACCATATGGCCATTTCAAACACACGGGAAAGTTAGGAGTTGAACTGTAACTTAATTATAAGAGTAAATGTGGCTAGATGTTGTCAATAATGAAACAGACATGGTCAGAAATATCGATTAGCAATGAGAACGAAAACTTATTTCATCCAGGAATCATCCTGTATTTCATTAATTATGAATGGGATTGATGGGGTTCATAAAAAAATGCGGAAGATATTAAATTATAGCATTTAAAGGTTTATTGTTTTTCTTTAAGTACGGTGCAGATGTGTACAAATCGTTGATGAATATTCTAGAGTGAGGAAAAAAGATAAGAACATGCTAAACCTTTGATTTACACTAATAGGTACTTCAAAAGATCTTCAGAAAAGAGTCTCTACCTAGTTAGTGATTAGATGTAAGGTGGTCATTGATATTTTGCAGGGTTTCAAAGCACAGTCTGAGAGTTCCAGGCAATGCATTGTAAAGACCACAGCACAGTCTGTGGTTTGAAAGGCTCTTGTAACCCAGCCTGGCAAGTGGTCAGTGGAGACTATATTTTACAGAGCAACATAAATCAATCTTATTGAGCACTTTTCAGGTAATATAATATTCTGCCTATGACAATAATGAAATTAGCCTATGGATTTTGTTAAAATATTGAAATACCATTTGAATATTTAATGAAACATAGTACTCTATAGATATGCAGATTTTTGTGGTTTTCATAAAAAGAATATAATTGATTTTATGAACAGGTACTTGAATATCATGAAGTTAATTTTTTTTTGTTCCTTTTGTTTACTTCCTTGTTTATATTCAGATACACTAGACCAAGTAAAGTGCGGAATGCCTTCAACTCCTTTTAAGGTCAATAGGAGTCGAGGACACTTAATAGAATGAAGGTGTTTAGTACCTCCAAGTCATTTGAAGCATTAATGTATTCATCACAGTCTTTAAAACACCACTAAAGCTTTTTTTTCTTTCATTTTGTAAGAGCAATTGTTTTTATTTTAATCTGAGTATTTTCATTTTTTCCTTGTTATTTTTATCTGACTTATTGTCTGATTTCAATTCTTTTAGGAATGGTCTGTTTGCTGTGACGGGTTTCTGTGTTTGTTTGTTGCTTTATGGTGGTGGTTTTTTTTCCTAGAAAGCATGTTTTATCTCATTTTCTCATGAAAACAAAAATCACTGTTTTTCCAGAAAAGAAAATCTCTGGAGATCTGAGTTCCAGTCTGAGAATCAGTTCAAGGTGAAATCTGCTTGGTTTTCTCAGTATAGCCCCCAGTATAGAGATGCACATCATAAAAAGTAACACAGAATTTTCTGTAATCAAAAGCTTTTGCCAATCTTAAAGGCCCAACTTTTTAAAAGGCCTAGAGTCTCAATTGTAATCATACTGTAGAGTGGTTATCCTTTCAGCTCAGGGTTAAAAAGATTTGACAAAGCACCATGGGGAAGCTTGGATTGCCCTTACCTACATTGTACCTAGCCTTGGGATAGATAAATACAGTCTCATTCTCTAATGCTACTGACTGCCTCCAGGAACACTAAATTTTAAGAGAGGAAAACATGAATCCTGTATTTCAAGAGAGGTGGAACTAAGCCATTGTTCACTCCCCTTAAAAAGGATATTCAGTGGCCAGTTCAGGTTGCCCTAGGGACACCTAAAGCTGCATTAAGTACTTCTGAAAATGAAAATCCACTGGGAACCCAATTCCAGTGTTTAAACCACAGCACGAGCAGTGGAGTTCCTAGCAGGGTTCACTTTTATATGTCTCTATAACCAGGTTCAAGACTTACTGTATGTGCAGTAAGGATCTGCTATTCCAGCTAACCTACAAAAGCACTATAAAGAGATGACCCCTTAGAAAATAACTAACATGAAGAGAAAAAAGCAAAAACTTATTTAACAGCATGATGACAAAGGCAGGCGAAATGGCAGCTATTTAAGAACTGGCAGATCAGTTTTACAAGGTTATGTATCTTATGCTTGACTAAGAATATTTTTAACACTGATTTTTGTTTTAATTGAGGAATGATAAGAAATCCAGGCTTGCTCCTGAGCTGTGTAATAAACAGAGCTGATGAAAGAAAGCTGTTCCATTTCATAAGAACTGGGGGATTTCCAACATTTGTTTTTATTTCACCTTGGATACCCCAGGGGGTTATGGTTTTGAAACACTGTACATTCAGAATGACCAATGGCTGAAAATTATCACCTTAGCTAAAAAAAAAAAATAAACAATACTTCTCATTCATGGGTTACTGGATCATTGAGGTCTCTGTGTCTGGATAAAACACTGGCAGCTTCAAGGCCTGCTAATATTTCAGTCATTATTTTGTGAATTAAAATAAATGTGGGTGCTGAAGTTCCTGCATTGTAAAAAATATCATAGATATGGGCCCATTTGCCTCATTGCTATGCTGAGAAACCCATAATGGGAATTGCTGTTACTATGATGGGAAAACAGAGCTGAACAGTCTCAGACGTCATTTTGTTATTTGACACTGTCTCACAATTTGAGACAGCTCACTACTTCAGCCCAATATGGAACCTTTATTTAAACATTTTTCCCTCTAGGTTTTGTGGCAGCTTCATTCACAAAACTGCATTGAACCAGAAAATTTTCTGCTGATAATATATAAACCTTATTCATTTGTATATCTGGATTCTTTCGCCCATACTGGTCTTTCATTCTGACCCTGTGATTCTCAAGAATAACCTGTCTATTAAAAAGCATTTCATAATTCCATCTGAAACTTCTCCTGTCTCTTTCTCTCTTAGTGACACTGAACAAGATCATCATCTTCCATTTTTCCTGAAACTCATGCCCATAAACTGGCCACACTCACTACTTCCAACTTTGCTTTAGATTTTCCCCCCACTGTAAATTTACGTTATTTCTTATGTCTACCCCCCTAAAAAATAGACAAAAAAAAAGGCAAAAAGAAACCTTCTCCAAGCTATGTTTTGCTGTTCTTCTAAAAATCTGATGAATGCATTCTTGTCCAACTTGTAACCAAGGATGCTGAACTGCACCTTCACAACAACACCCCTTCCTTCTTTGTTTCAATTAAACATAAGCTGTTATTGGTCTCAAAACTCTTTTCCTGGACTATCCCTTTCCTATCTGTCATCTCCTATTCAGTAATGAGAGATTAGCTTCTATTTCCCATCAGCCCATGATACCTGTTCTCATTGCCTATTTGTTCCATTTTCTGCCATTTACTACTCCACCTATTCCTGCTATCTGGGAGATGCTTCCCCTAGCCATAAGTAACTTGAATGTCTTTGAAAGTTCTCTTTCAAAATTTTCAGCAATACAAACAAAAATGTGGAGAAAAGGCTGCAAGCATCCTAAGGTCATAGTCTATTATGCTGACAAATTCTCTCCCACATCCCCTTTTGTGTAAATCCTATCTCCTGAGTTCTGTTATAAGACCATTGGGTGAAGGGGAAGGCGTTGTTTTGCTATATGTTCATGTAGCACTCAGCACAACAGTGTTCTGGTCTATGATCTGGGCAGCCCAGTACCCTGCCAATGAAAATTATATATATATATATATATATATATATATAAGCAGAGCACATGCTCCTCGGGCACAGACCACATGTTGAGGTAAATAGGATTACATCCTGCAGGTTAAAACTAGCCTACTATGGTAATACAAAAATGTACACCAGCCACATGACCCAAGGGGATCTTCTCAACTGCCTCTTGATAACACAGGCTACAGAGTGGTTGTCTGACCAAAGGAGAACTAAGCCGTTCTTGAATTTCACACCTTAAAACATCAATGTTACTGAGGCAGGAGAAATTTCCCGTTAAATGATTCACAGACTTAATCCCTTTGATATTCGATTGGCTGACCACAACTTAGCACAGCATGCTGCTGGAATACATCTTTAACTCTGACTCCCAGAAAGATCTCATTCCCACTGGAATTCTGGTGCAGAGAACAGGATTAAAGCCACATCTTACTGGGATGGGAAGAAGGTACGAGTGAGACCAGCAAGATCTGGTTTATAAACTTCTGTCTCTGACACATTTTAGAAGTCTGTCTTTGTCCTGGGAAAAACTATTTAATTCCTTAATGTTTTATTTCTTCATCTGTGAGTCAGTGATGATAGTTTTTAATTCTCTCTCCATGAGCCTTTGCTGTTTGTCAGGCTGCAAATTATTCACAGTACAAGCTACAAGGCCCTGAATGCTTAACTGTCCTAAAATGAAGCCTCTATAATCTATCAGAATACATTTATTAGGAATATAAATAGCACTGAACAAAAACATTTCATTCTTCTAAATATGGACACAGATTAGGGGGCACAGAAATGTGTCTGAGAAAAAAAAAATAAAAAACAAATCAACAAAAAAAAAAAAAAAAAAAAAAAAAAAAAAAACAACAAAACCAGAAATAAATCCCAAGAAGGAAAAAAATAACTAGCATTTACAGAATAACTGTGGGCACTTTCAACACTGTCAGTACTGAAAAAGAAGTTTTCCCTGTGTATTACTAAGGAATATGACATGAATACTACAAAGCTCAATTCTACATAGAACTTCAAAGGAAATGTTCTTCCTTTATTTTTTTTTTTAAGATTTCCTACGTGCCTGCTTCAGCTTTCAATAAAATCAAGGTGTTTTGCTGGCCACCATTAACTTGCTACAGAAATATGTATTATGAGCTACTTAAAAATCCCCCCTGAAAACATGGCTGAACTCCCTACTCTCCTGTGGACACAAATAAACCTGACTGTTAAAATAGAAAACCAAACAAATCCACCACTAGATAAAAACAAGGAGGCATAAGACTTTCAGAGCACTATCACATTTCACACTGACAAGGCTGTTAAATCCCTGTCAAAGCCCTCACTTGCCACTTTGTCAAACCCCAAGCCCCAGATGTGGAGCCATCCAGTCTAGTCCCTTCAGTCACAGAGACAATCCCTACAGTACACACAACGTTGGGTGGGGGGTGCTTCTCTTAACTGTGTTGCAGGGATGAGCTGCTGAGATCTGTTCCCATCCTTGGGAATTACAAGTTTACATGGCTGCCTGCAAGCTGAGACTGGTGCCTGCACCCCAGTAACAGAAGCAGGGAGGAGCCCTTGTACAACTGGGCTCTCATCTCACACACTAAGTAGCAATTAAGTGCATAAACTTTCAGCTGAGGCAGAAATCCAAATACAAGTACACACCGTTTCTCTTCCAGTCTTGGGAAGCAGCAAGCACCCCATTCACATGGATTCTATGCTGTTACCTGCCTTCTTCCAGAGCAGAAGTTGAGCACTCACAGCTGGGAGATCGTACTGTTAGTTGCTGCTTCTCTGTTGACAGTAGGGTCCCATGATATTGCAAGGTAACAGGTGCTTCTGTTAACATTACAAATTGCTACCTATCAACTGATATTGGTGCTGGCTTTCTGAGTGGTTTGGGGCTTTGTTTCTCCTCCCTTCAACTTGCTCAGAGAATTTCAGTGGCCCCAAGAGCTCAGGTTAAGGATGCTGGTGTCTCCTAGCAGAGTGGTACTCACTTGGTCTCTGGTTAGAGGCAGCAAGGTCCAAACATGGGAAAGAGGTAAAATGAGTCAGTACTTCCTGCTTCTCAGATTCTAGCGCCTGATACCTCACAGCTGAAATTGAGGTGCATGAGTGCAGCAGGCCAGTTTGTTTGCAGGCTTGAAGGCAAAGTTGCTTTCCCAGGTAATACAACCAAAATCCATACAGCTACTATTAATATAATGGAAGATTCTAAAAACACTGACTGAATAAATATATGTGCCTGTATAATTAATCATTTTCACTACAACGTGACAAGCAATGAGAGGATTTACATGGGTTTTTCTTTAATACCATTTCTGTCAGAGAGACCACAAATTTCACCATCACTGCAGAATATTCCTGCAATCCTGTCATATTCTGTCTTATAGCCTATATTACTTTCAACATTAATATTGAGACAATAGACCGGTTTCTGTCATTCTTCATCTAACTGAAACAAAGGTAATTATTAAAATATATCTGTGTGAAGATAAAATCTTATATTGCACAACCTAGTGATGGGCTATATAAACTGGATGGAAAGGTTTCCCATAAATATTACATCATTTTCCCTTTGTAAATAGATAAAACCACTTTGCAAACCATACTGGGTTTAGATGGTCAAAGAAGACAAAGGGACAATATCACAGTCATTGGTAGAGCTGGAAATAGAAATCTGACTCTGTTTTATATCCATTTGAGTTGATAACAACTTCTTTGATCATTTCAATCCAAGGGTAGCATACACATATTTTACTCTTTAGCTGGGGAAAATGTCTCTGAACTATGCCTTTTGTGGTACTGCTGAGCAAAGAGAAACAGCCAAGGAAGGTAGGCACCTAAATCTGTGCCTCCTTTGCAAGTACTATCTGAACTTCTTTTGTCATCTACCTCTCCAAAGGCAAACAAGCAAAAAGAATAAAAGACAAAACTGCTAAATTTCATAATAAGCCAAGTATATTCATCTTAGTTTCTTTGGTCTTGTGACTAGTTCAGTCTTGTTAATCAAGCACACCCTGCCTCAGGTCATGTACTGAAGCCATATATCATAAACTGAAATGTCTGAAGATGTAGACAAAGAGGGTTTGAAACCATATGGACAAAATTCCCTTTAGACAAGCCAAGGAATGCTTCTATATCTGTATGTGTTGGTCAGATAGAGTTGAAGTTTTTTAGTGATGTCAACTGTCATTTCACTAAGGGCACTGTTGATATATTTTAGGAATACTGAAGTCTAATACTCTAAATTTTAATTATCTTTGCTTTCTTTGAGCATCCTTATATCTTTTCTCAGAAAATCCTTAGGTAACAAAGAAACCCTATACTTGGATGTAAAATATTTCTCATATTTTCAGTGTGTTAGAAAGAACAACTGCTTTTGATATAAACCCTATTGACCTCAGCACTTTTGAGTTTCAGAGATATTTATCTTAACATGTCTAGAAGTCAGCACCAATGTAACATCTTTCCTCCATGGAAAAAGCAAAGCATGGAAGTTTGGGACAGAAAAAGCAGAGTCCACTGCATACTGCTACTGCTTTTGTCTGTATTATATCACCAGGTTCTTACACCTAGAACAACACACTACTCCTGTATCAAACAAATGCAAAAACTGTTCCCTATCTCAATCTTTCCCAAGCATTTCTATTCAATGATTATAACAGTTTTGGGTGGAAGAGCAGCGACAGTCTGTGATAGCAACTGTAGCCTGTATCTGACCACTACCATGCCTGTGGCTTGGGTCAGAACGGTGGAAAATTACTAAAGTCGTCAAACAGAGGATATTAACTAATGACAGAACATTTTAGAAATGCTGTTATGGTAATTTCTTTAGGTGTCCAGAAGTGTTTGTGTAGGATGCCATTTATGATCATATTTACTAAGGCAGAAAAGTTGGAGGAAAGATATGAATGCTCTGGGTAGAGATCGCAATGAAAGACAGTTCAAAAGCGTGTGTAGAGAAATAAAGTCATGAAAGTATTTAAGAGAGAAAAAAGCATGGAAAGACATCGTTTGAGCCTTATTGTTACTGCTCAGCTGATAGAAGAAAATAAAAACAAACAAACACAAACAACCTGAAAACAAGAATGCAGAGGACTGAATAACAGGTGCTTTTCATTTATTTATGACCAAGAGAAGAATATCAACTGGACTCACAAGTATAGCCTATGTGTCATGTACAGACTAGATATCAAATTTACATGATTTAGAATGTGCCAGCTGACAAACAGTGGTGTAGATTTTTTCCCTCATATTTCCAATTAGTTCAGTCTGAACTGTGGGATTAAAATTTGACAGTGTTCTACATCTTCCAAATCACACCATGAGGGTTTTTTTTCATATATTCCGATTCGACTTTTGTGTGTGTCAAAGAAGATTTTGTTAGCTATCTCTGATTTTGCTTCCAAGAATAGAAAGCTGGTAGTAGTTAGTTGCAAATGTACAGTGGTTGGTTGCATTACATCTGTCGCTACTAGAAGCATAAGTTGTATTCTTGCAAGGAAGCACTTATCCATTTGGTCTTCCCAATAATAATATTCTTTATGAAAGAGCATTAATAAGGAATGTCTTCCATCCTCTTCAGAAACCAAGGATTCCTACCAGACAAGGAAGATATTTCTCACTGCTAAACTGAGATGATTCAAACCTAGCATCGCAGACTAGACAGTGACATGCAACTTCTTGTCGATGGAATACACTGAAACAGCATTACCAATGGTGAAGTTTGTGCTCTATTGAGATTAAGGTCTTTAAGGGAGAATATAGTATGTCCTTTCACTGGGCATAGGAAAATTATTCAGGTCCTATATGTTTAAGCTATGCTTTTTATGTCCCTGTTCCAAATATGAACTTGCACAGCTATATCAGCTAAATCAAAAATCTGCATTTCATTTCATACCGCAAGACTTGGAAAATGTGTAACTACTCACCTTAAAAGACAAGTTCACGTACAAGGTCTTGAAAACTGTTTGACAACAGAAGGTCAGGTGTGACATATATTTGACATCCTAAAACCTCAAACAAATAAAACTTTGAGGTCAAGCAAAGGTAAAATCAGAATAACCCTCTTGAGATTTTGATTGTGTATGATAGGACTACAAATAAACTTTAATTCCCCGGCTCCTAACATGTCTGAACTTGACTGAAAGCTAAAGAGAAAGCTTATCTACTGATTTTCACATGTAAGCTAAATGGTAAAATAACCTTGACTCATTAAAGATGTCAGTGTTGTAGATGATTTGGATATCTCTGTCATTTGAAAATAACATGGATAATTTACTCAAGTTGAATTATTCTTAAGTAATTTGCAATGCTGCAAAGCTTCAGATTTTTCACCTTCACAATTACTCAGAATACTTTAGCATTAATCACAATATTCAGTGGTGGAAAAAAATACTAGTCTATCGAATCTGTAAAAGGAGTAATATTTCTTTTTGCACTCACAAGTTTTACAGTGGGTTGCTTATTGAGATTTTACCAGTGTGTACACAAAGACATTGTTAGGAATAGATGATTCAAAATTGCAAATTATTTTGCAAATAATAGGACTGTTGTAAAATACCCAAAATGCCTTATGAAAGAGCATCAGTGCTTGCGCATGTGTAGTATAAATATTATCTATATAACCTGACACATCTAGTCTGTGAGAGACTAAGATTTTATTTCTAATTGTTTTTTTTATTACTATCAAATAAAAAAGCTCCTTTCATAAAAAAATTATTAAGGCTGTTTCACCAGAAATGCTGTGGTCTGGGATTGCACCTTTTCCTAGGGAAAGTTGTTATCTCTTTTCTTACAGAGAAAGAATTAATCTTTTTCCATGTTTGGCAGAATTATTTTAGCTATGCTTCTTGATCTGTTTAGCTTCTAAAAGGATACAAGAGAGTCAGCCAATAATAATAATAAAAAAATATTGCTCAGAATGCATGGGATAACAAAACATTAGGCTTCATGCTAAAGAAAGTTGCCTTATGAGAAAAAATATGTGTTCACACATACATCAGGTATCACACTGGCATTCAGAATGTACGTAAGTAAAATTTTGGTTAATTTACAATTTTCAATGGATAGAAGTGTTCCTTGTCCTAAGACTTTAGGGCAGCTTATTCACTTGAAGTGGAAGAATAATGTTGCCTTAAATATGAACACAATATTGAGAGTGGGTGGGCTTCCTCAACAGGAACTTTGACATCCTAAATACAATATGATGTTTGTGCAACATTATCTTTGTATCTGGAGTATTTGTAATTTCTGTAGAATTTCAAGATTTATACAACAATACTGGAGAGTATTTGATGAGTTGAATGGACAAGGTCCTTCTGAGATTCTTAGTCTGCTTTCTAGCCTGTTTAGAGGCAGTTCTTGTCATGTCACCCATAAGATGATATTTTGAAGTGGTATGTCATAAGCACAGCCAAGACATCTGAACTTCAGCGTGCTTCAGAATCAGATTGCTGCTACAATGTATGCAGATGCTTCGTAGCTTCTTCCGATTTTCTCTTGTGTATTTGTATTGCAAACAAAATATGTGAATTGCTGATGGATTAAAAAAAATCAAATGTAAATTAATTACTCTTGGTTCTAAAATCCTTAAGGGTCTGTGTTCAGACTTTGGCTAAGAAAAGCAGGATTTCTTAGGAAAGGAGAAAAAAGGGGGAAGGAGCCTAGATGAATGTTCTACAGAGATATAAATGGGAGAACAGTGATTTTCAAAGGGAGATACATGATGAAAGAGTCTGGCTTAGGAAGCAATTGGGTGACACTCAAGGCACATGTTAGGTAGAATTTGTGTCTATGTTCCTGCAAGTGCCTGAGTTATTTGGAACACTACAAATCTAGAAATGATTTTTTTTTGGCAGCTTGTGATGCTCCTAATTAAGTTATGCTGTGTTTACAGAGCTGTGTCCAGAGCTGTTTTCCTGTGCTTGAATTATGTTGGTTCTTTCCTAGGAATGACTGTCTGTTCAGTTAACATTTTGCTAAGGAAACTTCAATAGGAGTTTTAAGATTCTGCTCCATATAGAAAAGGGAATACTTGGAAAGAAATCCAGCATTGGTCAGAATCAGCTAAAAGCTCTACAGGGTTCTTTTTCTTTGCCACCCCTAAGAATGAACCCAGGACAGAATCAAATCAGGAACAACGTACAAAAGGAAGAATCAACCTGCCTGAAAGAAAAACAATGAAAATAATAGCTTTATTTGGTAAAAAATAAAAAAAAACTTCAAGGTTTATTTTCTTATGAATTTCTACTGAATTAAAATGTAAGGTAGTGTCTGTGACCAGAGTCGGGTGATAAGTTGACTGAGCATTGACAGACACCACAAAAACTGGGTTAAAAGCTTGATGTTTTGAGGAGACATATTGTTCTTAGAACAAACATTATTGCAGTATGGTACAAACTACACTAGGGAAATCAGCTAGAAGAACTAGTGCTCTCTGAATACGTGGCAGCTTTGAAAAAGTTGGCAGGAGTGTATTTTTATGGAACAGTCACAGATCAGGCATTGAGGCATAGGAATATTTATGATGTGAAATTGTCATCTGTGAAAGCTTGCAGCCTGTGCACAAACACCCATGTGCACACAAGAACTTAGCTTTTGGAGGCTAGAGAATAGTCATATAAGCCATTGTTGTAACAGTAGGGATTATATTTTTAAAGTCACAAACAAAACACAACAGTTTTGGAAGAAAACTTTGGGGTTTTATGTATCCATCTGAAGAAAGTGGTGGAGCAGCACCTGGGTCAAATTATAGATGGCAAAGACGTATTTATACTTTAAAACAATGTTATGAGATATGATGTCTCATAATAATGGCTTTAAAACAATGTCATGCTTTTAGACTGGATATTAGGAAAAAATTTATTCACCTAAAGAGTTGTCAAACATTGGAACAGGCTTCTTAGAGAAGTGGTGGAATCACCATCCCTGGAAGCATTCAAAAAACATGTAGATGAGGCCCTTAGTAATATGGTTTAGTGGTAACGGTTGGACTTGATGATCTTAAAGATCTTTTCCGATGTAGTTGATTCTATGACTCTATGAGACACAAGTTTGCTGCAAAAATCTGCCTTCAGCAGAGATAATGTAGAATCTGTCAGCGTTCCTTCCTCTGGTTATATCCTCCCTGGGAAGATGAGCATGGTAAAAGAAGTGAGGAGCAGAGAGTATAGTGTAAGGTAAAATGACACTAGGATAGCAGATGCATAATTCTGTTTGGTAGAATACAGATTAAAAGGAAGAACAGATGAATGTTTGAATATGAAATTGATTTTAAGTGTTTTATGAATTAAATATAATAGTTTAGCTTAATTTAAAACTAACATGTAATAGTTCATCTGCAGGAAGATATGGTTTAGTCAGAGTCTACAAAATCTTTCTTAATATTTCAAGTTGAGGGCTTCCAAAACAAGAGACCACCACTGATACAAAAACATACATGTCCAGGAACTTATCTTGGTATACCACATATGATAGATCCAAACACAGAAGCATTTCTATTGAGCATTTATTAAAGAGATAAGATAATGATGCATAAGCAGAAATATGTTTTACTTCTAAACTTGAAGGATTTTTCATACAAACGTACAAGTAAAGCTAACTGCTGAAACCAATATTGTAAGGGTAAAATGTGACAGAATACATAATGAGACACATTATGTCAGAAATCAGTTGGGTAATATATTACTCAAAGTCACAAAGCCCTTGGTACTTATGGATTTATGTTGTGCCTGCTACAAAGTTTTCATAGTGGGCATCTGACACAAAATATCTGTTCACACAAGGAAGCAGCATCAAGGGTTCCATAAGCATTCACCTATAGGAAAAATTTCTCATTAGAATGTAACAAACATGGTTATTTGATTGTCATTTTGTGCAGCCTGTTTTAAACCTATCTGATTTTCCTGAAGGCAATAGAGAAAATGTTTCACCAAAGATGGATAATTTGATATCAGACATCTGAAAGCACACCTCCTCCTGTAAGAAGCAAGGAGTTGGACTCAATTATCCTTATGGGTCCCTTGCAACTATGATTCTATGATCATTTTTGATAAAGTGATTTTCTGACTTCAAAATTTACAAAAAGCAAATGCAGTGGTATTGGTGACCACTGTAATCACTTATATTAAAGCAGCTGATTTTCTCAAATCTGCAAGAACTGTTGATAGGGTTAGCATGCGCATTTAACTCATGAAGCATTAACAAGTGAAAATATCAAGGATGGACTCATAGATATCAGTGAAATTAGAACTTGAGAGGAAAAAAATGTTATATTGGATTTCTTGGCTTCAACCTGCTGTACGCACAACAATATAACATAATAATGTATGATGGAAGGAAAAATAGGAAAGCAAATGGAAGTAGTTATAAGCTGCAAGTTAAAACCTCTTGGAGAAGCAAAGTAAAGCCAAAGGTTTCAATGAAATATCAATTGCCCATAGAATTAAAAATAGTAAGAGTACTTCAAAAAATCTTACTGGTAACACGTATAGGTTCACTGCTAGGTTCATTTGATCAAATACTGATGTATAAAGACAGGAATGTTCAGCAGGTATTTCAGTTATTTCTGTGAAATAAAGCAGAGAGATGTATCTGTCTCATGTGATGCTATTGTAATTGAAACTTTACCCTCTGTAACAAAGGTTTTTGCTGAAATTAAACATTTTAAGTTAACTGGCCAAGATACCTCACACTCAGGAACTACCCAGAATCACTCTAAACCATTAATGTTAAGCAGAAATGGAAAACAGGAAATTCCAAGGGACTTGAAGACTGTAAGCAATTTCCAAATATTTCAAAGGGTGCAGAAGATTAACCAAAGAGTTATTAACAGGACAGAATAGTGTTAATTTTAGGAAAAAAAATAATTTAAGCCATTACTCACATTGTAGGTAGAAACGTAAGTATAACAAGAGGCAAAAATATAGTCAATGGCACTTAGCATTGCTTTCCAAAAGACAACAATTGTCTTTAAATTGTATGGGGTTTTTGTTTGAGTCTTTTAATAGGATTAAAGACTTGAGTGATGAAAACATTCTGCAGGTAGGGGGGGAATTCTTCCAGCCAACTGACGTTTTACTAAAAGATATTATGGTTAAAAGGCTCGAGCTCTATGGGGTTAACAGGCCATACAAATTTGGCCTATAGACAGATCACAGAAATTAGCCAAGATATGACAAAAGGAGTTTTTCAGTCAGACCCTGAGTTTCAAATCTTGACTCAGTGTTAGCCAGCCTCTTTATCAAGAATGTAGATGCCAATATCATATCTTTCCAGCTTGCAGATGGCACAAATGTTGGTGAGGTAGTAAATGATGAGGACATCTTACTTTTACAGTGTGACTTGAATGGGTTGTTAAAATGGATACAGTTTTGCAGTTAAAATTACATCACAATAAAGCAAAATATATCAGAGACTGAAAAAGTAGACGCTGGTTAAAAGACTGGATAATACTGGGCAGCAGTTACTCAGTGTTAAAACATAATACTGAGTCAGTCAAAGACAACTGCTGATCCTGAGCTCTTTCTGCCTCAATGGCTCACACATCCCTTGATATGAAAATAAAGCTAATACCAGGTAGCATTTTCACTCTGTACATAGCACAGGAAAACTGTGAGTAGGATATGTATCCACCAGTACTTCAGGGAGCACACAGAAAACAGTAAAGAGAGAAATTAAAAGAATACAAGAAGGGATTTGGGTGAGAAAGAAGAAATAGGTGTTAGGATCTTAGGGTTAAGGTTCCTCAATTACTTATTCTTAAAACAGAGTGGAGCATTAATCTCTCCCAGAATAACTCCAAAGTGTGATGGCAATTAAACATCAAAACATATGGTAGATTTACCTATGAACTCTTGGAGGCAAGATCATACATTTAAGAAACATGTACACCTCCAACCTATGAGTAAAGTTCACTGACTCTGTGGTCCATGCATTTCTCTGATGGTCCTTCATTGCTCTGGGTTCTGTGATTCCGGGTTAGGTGCTGTTATATTTGTAACTTCACAATGAGTTGGTAGTTTAAACCAAATCTATCCCTGGCTTTGAGCAAGCCACTGGTCGAAGTTCGGGAGGCTTCCACTCTCCCCAGAGCCACAGCCAGACAGTTGTTTTCTTCCTACCACATCCCCATATTCTCCAGCAGCCCCTTTCAGGAATTTTGGACTAAACATTAGGTGCCTTTTCACACATCTAGCTAATCAAACTTACAGACAGTTCCCCCTGTAAATCCTAACTCATCAGTCTCAGTGTAGAATCCTTGGGCTTTCCAGGCCCATATTTCTCATGTAGCTGCTGGCTTCCCAAGCTCCATGCAATTTTTCTTTATAAGTAACGTTAGATCCCTAGTCTCAGTGTAGGATTTCTTGTGTAACAATTTGGATTACAGACTGCATAAATGATTCCTTTTGGAGAGGAGAGTTTTCAGACAAAATTCTGTCCCTTTACATCCTTATCCTAGTTCTGTTTCCCTACCTTCCAGTCTGCCTTCAGCTGCTGCCTCAGGAACCAGATATCTTGAAATCTTACAGCAGTTCTAACCATGTTTCAAGTATAGGTTGATAGACTGCATTTAAATGTTGTGATATCTTCAGTACACTGAGCAACCGACCTCAAGAAGTTTCAGACATTATGTACCCAGTAACTGAAAATGGCTTGGGTTGTGGTTCAGAACTGTTGTCATAATGCCATTCAGAAGTTTCAGACATTATGTACCCAGTAACTGAAAATGGCTTGGGTTGTGGTTCAGAACTGTTGTCATAATGCCAGTCAGAAATTAGGTGTTAACATTCAGGAGGTGGAAGGAGAATATTAGTGCTTGGTTTTTGTCTTGAAACTTTTTGATAGTAAAATATGTCAGCTATTTTATCCTGTCTAGGACAAATAGACACATGTCCTCACTCTGATGGTGGTTGTGTAAAGGTGTGAAATATATGAATTCATTCATATATGAATATGTTGTGCAGTAAAAATTACATTTTTTTGAATTTGGAGGAAAATACTATATGAGGATTAATAACATTCTAGTCTGATGTACTTCTGTTTTCCCTCTGTAAACCTTCTTGTCTGTTTGACTACTTGCTGGAAGAGAAGTTAATAATTTTGTAGTGCTTCTTTGTGAATCAAAATGATAATATTTATACCTTTTGAAAAATCATTTTCTTTCCAAAAGGAAAGAAAAATCTACATGGTGGAAAATAACTTTTATTTTGATGACAAAAGAAGCTCAAAGATTGCATTTCTTAGTTTTGTTTCAGACGATTACATGTTGTTGCTTTACAATTTGTATTTCACATGGTTACTTCTTAGCTCTACCTGAATAATTTAGGTACCCTGACTTTATTTCTAATTCTATTTCTATTTTACTTTCCACTGAAATATCAGATGCTTTGAAAACGGAGAAAAAAAAAAACACATTTACAGTAATATGTTTCATTGTATAGGATATCCTCTGTATCACTCTATCTGTTCAGGGTGCTGCTGCAATTAATGCAATCATTCTGTAACCTGGCCTTTCATAGCAATAATACTGGCCTTTATGCAGACTGTTTCCTGTTTTCTATTGTATAAAACTTCACTGTGGATCTCAGCATGGTTTCAAAGATGCATCTGTCTTATTCTTTATTTTATCATGTAACCTCGAAATAAGTTAATTTCTATCACAGACTTGACCTTCAGTGCTGTTGAGCCTTATCTTTTCTCATACTTTTTCTTTAACCTTCGAAGATATAAAAAACATCTAAAACCCATACAGAGCGTTAAATCCTAAATATTTTCTAAGCAGCTATGATCTACTTGCCACATTAGAGTTGTAAATTAAGGTCTCATGTGTTGCAGAAACCAGCCTTCCATATCACGGTTTTCTCCCCTGAATGAGGCAAGAGTCAGTCAGTAAATATATGTGGTCAACCTCAGATTTGCCTCACTGGGAGTTCACATGTATTTTTAACTGCCTTCAATTGTTAATGTATTCCTCAAATGAGATGCATCACCTTGAAGAATGACTTTTTGCCCTCTGGGAATACGCCAAACAAGTATTTCATTCACTATGATAATCAGTTCTACCTCCAGCAACATATGAAACCCAAATTTAATAGGCACTAGTGATTAGGTTTTAAGACACAGAGTCATCACTGTCCACTGTAACAATAATAATAATATGGAAAAAAAATGAGGTAAAAAATGCTGTATATTTGCCTTTAGGAATCATTAATAAAAGCAATGTAACCATCAATATTTTGGGATTATGCTTAAAAATGTCATTTATCTTGTCATTAAAGAAAAAAAGTGATAGCAGCAATTTTTATGAATTTGGAAAAATGTCTTGAACATAAATAAAAGCTATTACTTATGTCTTCTTACGTGACTTAATTGTATAACCCTAGAGCTTGTAATTGTAAAATGTATAATAAAAAAAAAAAAAAAAGGGTCTGGAGAAAACTGAGTTCCCTGCACTCGTTTCAGTGTTAAAATTACCTGAGATCTTCCTGAACTGAAGATTTTATAGAAAGCAGAAAGGATAGTTATATGACAATATGGAAAATAAAAAATCAGCCTTTAAATCAGCAGCTTAGATTGTGGACAGTAAACGATACAGTGGTTCCACTTTCTTGGAACTGAGAAGCAGAAGAAAATAAAGAAAGATGCCAGTGACAGGGTGAGGATGATGAGAGCAGGCTAGCATTATGAATGATATGTTAAGTGATTGGCTCAGATGGAATCATGGGATTGCTGGCTTTTGCAGATGCTGATTTTCATCTATATTGTTTGCCTCTTTCTCAGAAAGGCCTAACATATGCAGAATGTGTGTGCATGCGCATGAGCGATGTAGACAAATGTAGGTATATATTTATATGATATGTTATGTATTCTTATGTTCAGAAGCCACCTCATCCCCTTTAATGTCCTTACACCTGATCCATTTAGCTAATCAGGATAGCTTACTGCAACATAAACCAATAAACTGTGTTTTACATGATTTAATATGCTCCTGCTTTCCTTATGTGGGGAAATATAAAAATTCATTTTCATTTGTCTATTGCACTGGAAAGGAAAATGTTTTGGGTTTGTTTTTTTTTTTTTACTAATTATTATTCCTGAAAGGTATCTTCTGATCTACTAAATTGCATAAATGCAAGAAATACTATTTCTACCTAATAATAACGTTTTGTCAAATAAGAAGACATACTGAGCTCCTGTTACATTTTCTTTGATGTGCTTTAAGCTGCATACCATGCATCCTCTGCTTTCAAACTAACAGGCATTACTGGGTTCATTTAGTCTGCCTGCTTCTTTGTGTGGACAAACAGAAAGATAAAATGATGCTTAACACTGATGAGATATATCAGAAACGCATGCAATTAAATATACTAATTTTGAAGGGTTGTTTCACTAAGATTACCCTCAGCAGCGTTTTTTTCGTCACAAACAGTCACTAACTCTAAGCTTCATCTCTGAACATTAACTCCTTAGTGCCTTGTTCATTTATTTTGAGCCCAGCCCCATATTCTTTGAGCAATCTTGTTTTATGATTTTATGATTGAAACAAAGTCAACATAAAGGTTGTATGGGTGGGTTACATATTAGTGTATAAAACACCTTAAACAGTTTTTCTGTAAGATTCTTATATGAGAAAGAAGTAAAATCTCCCCTCGGTTTTTAAAAAATATTGCTATATTTTTCTGTTCAATTTAGGTACCTATTTTATTTGTTGCAAAAGCATCTACCATCTAAAGACAAGTCCACAAAGGCATGTAGGCATCTAAACACTAATAAGGATGTGCTGGTTTTCATCTGAATTTCTCATTAGAGATTATTCATTATATGAATACTTGTGATAGCCATAATAATATTTAGGTTTCTGTTTCTGTGTGTTAATTCAGATTCTGACAAAAAATGCTCTAAGTTTCTTAGCTTAAAACTTTAGATCAGGTCAGAAGCTTTTATGTAACTAATTTCTTGCTGCAATCTTATATTTTCACTGAATATTTACCAATTGCTTATGGGGGAAATATAATGAATTCCTTTTTTCAAAGCAATAAATATTGATAATTGAACTAATGAAGTATTATTATTTTTTCCGGGCTGGACATAGAATTGACCCAGGTGCTCATTATTAAATCTTTTTAATATATTTTTGCAGAATGAGAAAATGAACATCAGTGAACCAATATAATTAGCATGCCTTCTAAATAGATGATATAGTTATATACTTGTTAGTATTAGGAGATCCTACAAATTTCATTTATCAAGATACACCCCAGCAGGCATTTTCTAGTGAAAAGGGCGCCTGTGAATCCCCAGTATACCACTCAGATCACCCCCTGAGGGGAAACGCAACTTGCATTCAAATCAAACGTTTTCCTATCAAATGCTCTACTAATGGCTTTCCTATGAGACCCAAGCCTCTCAGTCACCTACTACCTATTTAGACATGTCAAAACAGAATTCGTTGTTTATTTGTATTTCATTGAAGTGAGTCTGTTTTTCTCATATTGAATTTGTATCCAAACCCCAGGTTGTCAATACTACTTAGTTAGATCTGCTGTTTGTTGTGTTTTTCTCTGCATGCGATCCAGGGGAAAAATTAGTGTCACTCATGCCAGTTTCAACCTTCCTATAGATCCTTAAACAGTGTATTAACTAATTTTATAAAGTAACTAACATATACTTTGAAGGCTCTAGGAAACTGTTCTCACAGTGAAAGCTGTTTTGTCAGATTCAGTGATGCTTTTGATGTGCTAAGGTTTGCCTAGAGAAATTACCATTGTAAGGAAAAAAGGGGGGGGGGGCATTGTTTTTAATCTTTCCCCTAAATTACAGTAAGTTTAATTGCCTCAGTTAAATATAGCTCGACTAGTCAGTAGACATACATGATTGCTGTGATTCTTATGAAAATTATTTAAATTAATTCTGTTAGCAA
Source organism: Pezoporus occidentalis (assembly GCF_034315485.1). Lineage (NCBI taxonomy): Eukaryota > Metazoa > Chordata > Aves > Psittaciformes > Psittacidae > Pezoporus > Pezoporus occidentalis. The sequence continues at coordinate 580,603 of NW_026915724.1, read as the reverse complement.
CCTCTAAGTAAACTTAGTTTACTTGTGCTTAAACCTAAATCTGTGCATTAAATATTCCATAAAAACAAGAACTAAGTGTTATGTTTGATATGCACTTCAAAAGCCTAAAAGGCCAAAGAAAGCCCTTCCTTAATTATTGAAGAAGTGTCTGTAAAGGAAACATGAGCAAATAGCATTCATGCTTTCATCCCCAGTAACCTTTTATTGTCCTTTTCTTCAGATGGCCAAGTCAGTATATTTAATAAAGGGAGCAGCAACCATCAAAGAAGGCAGGGGTCTAATAAATGGTCCTGATTAAAGGCCCTGACAGGGTATGAACTTTGCATAAATTTTCCTATGGTGTCAGGCTGGGATCCTGACTGAAAACCCATTAACATAATCACACATTTAGAGGAAATGCTGTAATGTATCAAAAACATTTCCCTTAGTGTAATAATTTTAAGGACATTAAAATGCAAATGATAATAAGGAGCTGTGTTTTAGTGGTGTTCTGAAAGCCTGATTATTCAAATATTTATTATGAAATATGGAAGCTCCTTTAACTAACACATCTACATAATTTCAAAGATTTAATCGATATTTGTACTTGAAAGTGTTTTATACCAGTACTGAATATTTCCTGTTAATTTTACACTCACAAAATCGAGCAAGAAATTTAGTTTAAATAATAGTGCTAAGTGCTAAGACCTTTTAGCATGCTTAAAAAACCAAATAATAATAATAAAAAAATCTATTTGAAACCAAGACACCACCTATGCTCGTTCATTAATACTCACTTGCAAAAGTCCATTTTTTTATATTGTTTGGATTATAAAAATAGTTTGCAGAATTCAAATCATTCTTTTCTCTGTTTATATTAAAATACACATTTAAAACAGATTGGTCACTGAATCACAGCAGTGATATTCTTTAATGCTAATTTTTAACAATAAAAGAAACACTATCTTTCCACACAAAAATAGCCATAATTATGTAAAGAGTGACTGCTTCAGACTGATGACTTTCAATATGCCTGAGTCTAGCATACTGGTATAAGAGGCCAGAAAGGTCAACAGTAATTCATAACTGCTATAAAATTGTGTAGCATCCTGGGTCTTCTGGAGGATGCTGACATTATCATGCTTCTTCTGCTGGTTTGTATATGTAAATTTGTGATAGGAAGTGCACTGCTTTGCCATATCACATGCAGAGCATCAATCAGGCAGTAGAATACATCACAGTATTTTCATTATGCCTAGTTATTTACTGCATCAGAAGAAATTACCCTGGCAAGCCAAGCGGCCTTCTCTGGATAGCATGATATGACCAACCAGGTTTCAGCTCGGGAGTCTTGTAAACATTACAGGATTAATCTCACAATCACAATCATCAATCTTTCCTAGTTCTGCCTGGGTGCAACTGCGGAGATTGGTAACCAGGCACTGTAGATTTAAATTTAACCCTGAACATCAAGAGCTATATGTCAGATCCATACACCATATTACAAACACCTATATTTTTACTCCAGCTTTAGTACAAAATGATGAAAACATAACATTTTTGCACTTCATGTCTAATTTTTCATTCCCATTTTTGATGTGTTACAGGGATATAAGAAATATTCTGAAAAATATAGATTTCATAATATCAGCCTCTAATGCTAAAATGATGCACTGTGATGCCTAAATCTAGCATATGTATTAGAGACAATTGACACTGCAGTAAAATGTGGAGTAGTAATTCAGGTTCAGGACCAGACTTGGGCTCCTTGGCACTGAGCCATTAGAGGTTAGGGCACTGTAGGGGTAATGTACTTAGCCTCTAACAAATGGAGCATTAAATACATCATGCTGACTCATAGGTGGCACTGGCACAAGTTTCTGAAATGACTGCTTGCTTGCCCTCTTGCCAAAGGAGAAGACAAAAAGATTCTGGCACACCTAGCTGCTCTGCTTAAAAATGAGAAGCTGCAAAATTAAAGCAGCCTATAAATGAATATTTCATCATTGTGCATTTAACTATGTACAATTTATAACCTAACCTACTGAGATAATGCAAAAGATAACATAGGGTTTTTTTCTCATTTGAGGTTTTTATGTTTTGTTTTTTTTTTCCGAAAGGTGAAAATAGCATCAATGGTGATCATTTTTCAGTAGTCAGGAAACAATAAATATATAATGAATGGATCACATGTAGACACTGTGTGGCAGTTTAATTTAAATTCTGATCTTTGTTTTTGCTCCTCTCCAAAATACTTTCTTGCAGCATACTTCCTAAACATTTTTCTGCTGTTACATCTGTCTCTGCCTGTGTTTCTCTCTCTCTTCTCTCTCTGTCTCTTTATCACATATATAGTTGTTCTGTTATAGAATATAGAATGCCTATAGAAACTGTTAATGAGCTTGGGCTTACTTTTATGCTTTACAGAAATAGTAAATGATTTCCATGATTTTGTGTGTTTCTCTTTATTTAATCAGAACGGCAGGCACTTTACTGATATATATGAATGCGTTCCCTCTGTAACAGATTCCTGTTTAGCAAGAGAGCTAGCTTTTGTCTACTAAATAATCCTTGTATAATATGCAGCAATCATGCTCATTTGGTGTTTGGTGATGAAAACTCTGTAACACAGTGCTTAGCTGATGCACACATTTGAAACCACTGATTTCAGAGATGCTTCCTGATTTATGTCAGGTGAGTGTCCTTTCCTTCTAGAGGTGTGGCAACTGAAAAGTTAAATGCAGAAAAGAGGGGTGTATTGCAGTCCTTACTCCATTATTTCTGTCCACAATCCACCTCAACCAAATTGATTTTTTATCTTTTTGGCCACTTTTAAATAAGTAATAGCCTGATACAGTTTTATGACTATACCTAGTCACATGCTGTTTTGTTCACAGGCCCAGTTAAACCCACCATACATAAGGCTTCCAGTGCAGATAAGACAAACGTGTAGCACCTCACACCATTTCACAGATCAGCTTGGTGCATGTGGGAGTTTTAGGGGTGGGAAACTTACCTGCTTGCAGACAGGGATCACAAAGCTCTTTAGGTGGCAAAAAGATCATCTATACAATGAGCTAGCAAAATAATTCCTGGTTCTTCTTGCTTGTTATCAGAGTCAGATAAGGCATTTCTTTGACCAGACCATAGGCTCATAGAAATTTCCTGGGTGGGCAGAAGAGATGACAATAGTATAAAAAAGCCTAGCCTGGGCTAGTCCCTTTGCAAAGGATACAGCTCCTGCCTCTTGTGGCTAAAGAATCTGCAGTCTCCGGGCAGCCACAGTGCTATCCAATGGGCCCAGCTGTGGCACAGTAAATGTAACCTCCAGTCCTGCTGGTGCATTGTTAGGTTGGCCATACTGGAGGTGGTGAACAAGTACATAGCTCTGCCTGCACACATGGAAGCTCAAAACTCCTAACTGTTCAGCTGTAGAGTTTACAGGCTTTGAGCACAGTCATAGGTAGTGAAATATTGGTGTTTTCATCCTCTTTGAAAAGATTCTGTAAAGCTAAAAAAGTCCATTCTCTCTTCCCATCTTTCCAGAATTCCATTAAAAAAGGAGATGAATCTTCTTGTTCAGTGGTAGAATAACAGTGATTATTATTTTTCTGCATTTAATATTACCTAATGACATGGAATGGGAAGCTGACTTACAGTAAGCTAACACAGAAAGAAAGACAGGCTGAAAATTCAGCCTTTTATTAAGGGTAAATCCACAGTATGACATAAAGCAGGTCTCTAGACTCTGAGCGTGAAGGAAGCTTGCCCTAGAGAGTGAAGCAATACACATCAGCTTATTAATTTAGGGACCTATTAGTGACAAGCCACAAACCCACTCATAAATTTATAAATAGTAAAGGACTGAACAGAACTGTTCAATTTCAGAAATTTTTCTTGTGTTTGGTAAATTATGAAATATAAATTTTGAAACTCTTGTACTGGGTAAACCTAGAAAATTCTGAGCTGGTAATGTTTTACAGGCCAGGCAGAGTTTTCTGAGCCTTTAAATGATATTGCAGTGTGTGCCATCTTATGAGACCCAGCAGCTCTAGAAGAGGCAAGGGAAGCATTGCCTCTGGGGTCCCTCTGATGTGCATGAACATTTCTAGCTGCTGCTGCCCCCACAGAATAATATCAGAAAACAATGCCCTGTGGTAGAATCCGAGAAGACTAGCTGGAATGTTGAGAAGGGCAGCACCCTGACACCTAAGGAAACACCTAACACCTGAAGGATTCTCAGGCAATGAGGAGATGCCATGAGCAAAATGTATTTCAATGACTGTCTCCCAGTCTTCCCATTGCCATTCATAGCAGCAGAACTACTTTCCCACTCAGGAAAAGTTTATCAGATGTGGCTGCAGAAGTTACTATTATACCTGTAAACAGCAGCAAAGAGAGAGCTCTCCGAAGCTAAATGGTTTGGCTACCAATGTTACTACCCGCACAATATTCCATTACAAAGGATATATGAGATCACTTTAACCATTCACAGTTTTACAAGGCTTAAATATTTTTTGCTTGTCTCTACAAGAAGTTAGTATGCATTAAGCAAGCGTGTGAATTAACAGAGCACTAACTACAGCACCTAACAGGACTGGGCTCTTTCTTTATACACTGTTTAGATAATAAGTTCTTTAAGGAAAGTACTCTTGTCTCCATTCATGTCTAAACAAGTACCTTTTTTGGATGGATATTCCTAGTTTGTATTGCTTGGTGCTACCCACTCCTCTTTCTATTAAAGACTGTCCCTGTGCAGTGCAGCCAGTGTTATAAATTCACATTAATGCTTACTATCTTCTCCATCTAGACAACCCCAGCCAAATGGTGGCAGAGACCAGAAATGGGACCTGAAAGGCATTCCTTTAAAAAAAAACCTGAGGCTATCTCTACAGCTATCGCCCCAGCTAATCCCAAACTCGGTGAAGTTAGCATCATACTGTGGGAAGAGTGATTCTTAAGCAGCAATCAAAAGCAGGGAAAATCCTAAGAGAGTACAGGGGCATCAGTCTTGCTGCCTTACATCTAATTAATGAAATCTAGGACTCACTGTTCCTCTTTCCAGCAACAGCATCCTGTGCTCTTCAGAAAGCCTCCAATAAATTATATTCTTAGACTTGCTGCTCTGGACTCTTACTCCTCTTAACAGTTTGACTTAGCTTTATCCCTTGCATCAAACATGATCCAACACCCACCTTCTTTTATCTCCACAGAGTAAATTTAGGATGCTCTAGGAATCTAACCTATGCTGTTATATAGTATCTATCATTGTGGTATGTATGAGCTCAGCATCTTCCAAGACTGGATCCTTTGTTTGTATGTTGCTTAGGTTATAAGGTCTTAGAGGAAAACACTGGCTTCTTCCCTACCTTAATAGTCTAGCTACTGTTTGCACTACACAAATAAATTGTAATAGTATGTGGATGAATTTCCAAAAAAAAATATCTATTTTACCTATTCTCAACTTTACAATATTTGAGTCACTTAATGTGACGGTGTTGGCTACATTTTGGTGTTGTCCAGTTGTAGGAAGAAAAATTAAGACCTTCACCACATTGGGCAGAAGTTAAAAGAGTGTATGCATTCTGCTTTACATAAATCTGTCAGCAGACTTGGGGCTAGTGCCAGAAAGTAGGTGGAGCACCCCACCCCACTAACAACCAGGTTGGTGATAATGATAGACTAGCAAATATTTTATGATTCCACTGGAACCTCACCCCTGAGACTCTGTGAAAGTCAGATGTAGAGTAGCATGGAGAAAGCCACATCCCCTGATGGGACAGAAAGCACCTGCTTATTTGTGTAGAGATTCCACCACAGCATATTTTTAATGACCACTTCAGACTAGCTACTTCTGCTTATGCACTGATGAATGTGTCTGTGTTTACCAGCTCTGACAGAGCTAGGATTAGCTAGAATAAAACTAGGCAGACCAGCTGGAAACCAGCCAGTCGACAAGCCTACCATCCGGTGACAACGTGACAGAATTAGTATTTTCCATGTCCTCAGTTTCAAAGTTCTTTACTTTGATCATAAGTAGTATAAAGCAATAAAAGCTCAAATTGTGCAATCACTGATCCTGATGAAAAAATAGCTATTTTTGAAACTTGATGCATCCTTCCTCTTTTCTAAACACTAGAACTTTTCTTCTGTATGCTTGAAAAATACATTAATTTGAAAAAAATCAAAATACAATAAAATCATTTTTATTCATAATTATTTGTGCTGGTTCTTAGACCTTGGAATGTGTTTATTTTGATGTGTGTTTTTCTCCAAACATTGCCAAGAACACCAAACTAAACTTTAATTGCAGGAGCAGACATGCACAGTACGTTCTTCAATCTAGGTAAAATATGAATCCTGTTCCTAGCTATGCTCAAAATGCATGTGACTAATGCTGCAACAAAATACACATAATGACATTAAAATGAATGTTCTAACTCCTTTTAGCTGATTTTCTCCTCTCTTTTCCTCATTCTTTTACCATTTCCTTCCTTATTTATTTTTTAAAAAAATCTGGTAGATCATTTTTCAGTTCCCAAAACACAAATTGAATATGTGGGTATACTGGTATACAAATAAGTGATGCCCTCTTTTCCTTGCAGCTGTGTAAGTTTTCTCTCCATCCTAACTCATGTCTCTCTTCCATTTTGCTTCTGCTCAACATATCATACAAGGACCCTCAGAATGAAAGTTTCCTGGGAAGAAATTTTTCAAGTGTCACTAATTCCATCAATACCTGTAATACGTCCATAAGTCTCATGATAAAAAGTAAATTATGGATGTCTACAAAAAGATTCTGCCCATAGCTATTCTTAAATTTAACAGGGTTTAGAGGCATATGCTTTTTTTTCCTTTTCTTCTTCCCAGTTTACTTCTCCTTCCTTTCTCCTCTGCTCCTTGTCACTCATCCTGAAGTTGCAGTATTATGGGAAGATTCACTTTGAGAATTGATTTTCATTACACCTTGGAATATGTTAAATTTTACTTCCAGAGTCAGGAACCTAATACAAGAAACACTTTTGAGCATTTGAACTTGGGTTCCATACACTTCGCATTTTTAATAAGCGCAGTTGCATGGTGGATCTTGGATAGAAGCCAGTATCTAAAATGTTAGGGTCTTAAATATAAGGACAGGAAGCTGATTTGTATCTGTGTAATGAATGCAGAAATCCATTAGAGTGTGCAGATTTCCATTATGATCTCTTGGAAGGTTTTCCTGCTTAAAAGGTGGGCTGCTGAGTGTTGCACAAGATGAAACTTCTATAGAGCTCTTAGCCCTAGTTAGGAACATGGAGATGATAAAAGTATGAATCACAGTTTCCAGATCTTCTTTTGACAGGAATAGGCACAGTCTCCAGAGAAAGTAGAAGGGCAACCATTTCTTACCACAATTATCTCTGTAGTCAGAACTAAGAGTGAATCTAATACAGCATCAAGATTATTCTCTATTATCAGCTAGTGGGAGGGTGTCCTCTGTTGAAGGTACGGTTAACATTACTGATTGCTCTGATTGCTCTTTTTGGTGTTTTGCATTAACTTACTTTTACCTTTAGGAGGTTGCTTTAAAAAATGTAAGTGTCTTCTTCAGCTACCAGAGGCCTTTTAGCTACACAGGTCCTTGCATCAATTTAAACTTTTTTTTTCTCTCATAATGTTATGTTCCCTCTTTTAGGTAATAACATTGACTGTAGAGACTAAGATGGAGATGGTGGAGCTTGTGAAACTGCAAAATTGTGGTATTGCAATTATTTCCACAGATGCCAATTTCTCTGAAAAGAAGGGGTCAGATAAATCTTTGCAAGGCTCCATATAGATAGCCTGCAGATGGACAGCTATATCACAGTTCAGTGAGATTTGCTTTAAAACGGTTCTATACCACCTTGTGCATTCCTTAGCCAGATCACTGGAGGCCACCTATCGCCACCACCAGCAGTCTGCATTGTTTATTCCTGCATGTGGCCTGATAATGAAGGCTCCAATCTGTTGATATAAGTCATATCTTTGCAGTACAATGTTTTCATTGACCAGTCAAGAAAAGGATTTTAGAGAGTATTCGACAGCAGGTGAGATCACTCCGGTCAAGTGTTTAGTGTCTTGAAAAATCTATTGCACATTATGATGGTTGGGAGATTACTTTCTGTGAACCATCATTTATGTTTCCGGTCATTAAAGTAGCCAATTGCACTTCGCTAGCTTTTACTAGCTATTAGGGTCAGGAATTTGCTTAATAAATCATAATAGTATACGTGAATACATTTCTGAATCTCTTCAAGTATACAGCACAATATTGGCCATGTTTATGTAGACTCCACCTTATTTTATTATTTAAATTGTTTGTGCATTTGTCAGAAAAAAAGTCCTGGGTCACCCATGCATTAAAGAAGAGGTCTGCATAGATTTTTTTTTATTTTTTTTAATACAGACTGAGAACAGGTTAAGATTCATTTTTCTGCTTTCTGAGCTTGCACAAAAATACGTATTTGTTTTTGTGATGGAGAGCCATGCATGTGTACAGTCCTATACCAGAAAGAGAAGCAGCAGTTTATGCCTAGTTTTTCCAGCCTGGTGGAAGAAGGATGCCTGGAATTGTTTTTATTCCCCTTGCTCCAGTGCATTTAGAAGCCAAAGACTCTACTGCCCACAGGACACTAAAGGAGCCTCCATGATCATGTAGTGTTACACTGTGGTTTCTTCACTATGAGGAAAATTTTTGTGAAAGGCATGGCATGGCATGACTGATTCACCCATCTAAAGTAGTATAAACTACTTGGAACAGAGCCAAAAATCTCATTTTATAGAATATATATATTGCTGCATATGATTGTTAGGTGTGTAGATACTCTGTGTGTGTTTGCATACTATGCTTGAACTCAGACCTTGTTCCTCCTTTCTAGTCACAGGCAGCAGAATCAGTGTGGAAAGGTTAAAGCACATGCTTCCTTTTATCACCCATTGTACATTTATCTGTATATGTGTTTATTTGAGTACTTAACACACTGCAAAATTGAAGAATTTGAATTAGTTATCAATAAAACACTGTTCCTTCTTTTTGAAGAGTACAAAGATCAACAGGATTAGGTGAATTTTTTGTTCACCATGGTTTTTTGTACTGCTGTCAGCCTTAAAAAACTTAATTCATTTTTGGGGGGTTACAAACAGGGGAGAAGAACCCAAAAATATGGGGGGTTTACAAACCCCATATTCAAGAAGTGAACTTTATGATTCTAGCTCTTCTCTACCTCTGCTGTTAAAGAAATAACATTTATTTGATTGAAGCAATAGCTGGTGTTATTTGATTGTTTTCCTTTAATAAGGTCTGCAGGAAATATAAGTATACAATACTATATGTATATATGTATGTATACGTTTCAATCTTTGGCATGAGTCCATTTCTAATACTTCTCCTAACTCCTACATATTAAATATCAGAGGTTTATAATTGTTGAGATTGTATGCTGTAAATGTAACCACAGATTAAGTCTCTATTGATTGGGTTTCTTTCTTTTAATATCAGTGTATAAAAATTGATTGCTTGAGCTCTGACTTTGTTCTTCTATTCACTGCCACTCAGAATGTTTTACCTACCAGGACCACTGTGGAGAGGCAAGGGCTTAGGTGTGCTTTTGGTGCTACACAGAGATATGAAAAAAAAAAAAAAAAGAGGAAAAAAATAGTCAGAGGAAGTATGGAGCAACTTCAGCCTGGAGATTTGAGGAGCAGTCTCAGAGCAGTCTGGTTTGGCGGGGGGGGGGGGGGGTGTATTTTTTTGTTATTATTATTATTGTTATTGTAATTAAGATTTCACTGAATTTTGGTCTGTTGAGGTTTTTCCCCTCGGGGCTAGAACCATGCATTCATACAGCACTTCACACAGTGGGACCTTGATTCCGACCAGGATGTCTGAGGGATACCGTTATATAAATAATAATAAAATGAAGCAGAACAGAACAGGAGCCCTGTGAGTAAGTTTTTAATGCTCCTATCTCTTCATCAAAATTAAACCAATTGAAAGATAACATTGAACAGAGGATTTTTTTTTCTTTGAACTGATTGTACATTTTCATAACATGAACATCGTGAAATGGTTGCATGACTCATTTTGAAAAAGAAATGATAACACTGGATTCACTTGGTTTTACTAGGCAGGCTGCTATACACACATTGTTTGATGGTATCCTATTCTCCTGGACAAATAGTATTTTTAATAATTTTTAAAGGGACTTAATGCTATGAGAATACACTTACATTTCAATTGTTATTATCATATTATTTTAACAATTGTAGTCTGTCAAAAAAGTACACAGAAAAAATGCTTAATACAAGAAAAACAGATTGAGCTAAGTTTATGAAATTTACAGATTACCTAAAATGCTAGGAGTTAATTACAGTGTGCTTTCCCTGGCACGTCAGCTTGATTAAATTTGGAGTTCCAAGATGAATTGGCCCAAATTCATTAGTGTTCCCCGGGTGCATATGTTGGTCAAGGTCAAGCGAAGCACATTGACTGTAGTGTTAGTCAGGAGGGGGGAGGGTTTCGAAAGAAGGTGGCCTCTTAAAAGGTCTGGGGTTGCAGTAAGAAACTTTGATACTTTTTAACTTAATAAATCTTGACAGCCTAATCATGGCTAAGCCTTTGCAGTGTTATTGGTACAGATGGCAATTCTAGACATATTTAAAGAGATCTCAGCAGCTAGTGGCAGGAGAGCATTGAATCCAAATGCACTGTTGGGCTCTCAGAGAAAGTGCAAGAAAGGATAAAAAGCTACACAGCATTTCCATCTCTTGACATCTCCCACAGCCTCAGATACAAAATATGATAAGGCTCCTGCTGAGCTAATAAGCCCAACAAATGTCTGTGTCCATGAAGCAGATGAAGTGGGATCAAGTAGTTGGGGGCTGCTGTATGAAAATAAGCCAGCACCCAGGGTATAATGGCACTGTAGAAAGCTGCAAGGTCAAACCGATGATAGAAACACTGGATAAGTAGAGACCCCATCAGTTAAACAGGTTTGCCTGCTGGATCTGAGCCCCATAACTATTAAAAAGAAATTCCTATGTTTTAGAAAATTCATCTAGATTAGTAAATAAAAGGACAAAGTTTGGTTTGTTATATGAAAAACTGAAACTGTTTCCCATTTATTGTCGTATAGATTGTTTGATGAATAGTGTCTCTGCAAAATATTACATCAAAACAGACCTGAAAAGAGAATTTGACTGTAAACTAAAGGAGATTTTTAAAGAAAGCAGTAATATCAGATGAACCACAAGTTTGTTCAAGGCCTGCTGCCATGTTACACTGTTTTTCTGTTAATTTTGTGTGCATCAAGTGCATCTCCATTCATCTCACTCTTAAATAGAGCTCTGTGTGTTTCAATAAAATAATTTAAGCTGAAATCATGCTGGATATACCAGAGTGATAAATGAGGCTCCTTTCACTTGCAAAGAAAAATAAAGACCTATCTTGCTAAAATAGCATTAAAATAATAATTAGGCAGTACTTAGAATTTAAGGAACAGGTCAGCCTGTTACATTGATTCTTAAAGCATCATATTCAGTTAGTGCTACTTGTTAAGGTGTGTTTGAAAAGTACAGAACCTTCTAAATATCATGTGAATCTGTTTATTACATTTGGGAGATGATGCAAAAAAATCTGGCAGCATGCCACAGAGGTCATACCTATAATTCCCTTTAATTTAACTATGTGATATTTCAAATGTATGCAAACATAATTATTGCTAAATTCTAGTGTGCTGTACATGTGCTACTGAAGCCAAAACAAGCCAGATCTGGTCTTGTGAGTAACAACAGCATTAGGAAAATAGATCAGTAGTGATAGATGATGAATAGTTATGATCATTTCTCTCCCACCATTTTAATCATTTACAGATATTTTCAGTTTTCATCCAGTAGAAGTACAACTGAACGCAGTGCCTCCCCTGGAGTCTTAAGGAAGATGCATAATAATGTGGCAACCAACCTCCTTCCCTCTGCACAAGGCTGGGTCATATATCATATTCGCAGGCTTGCATTGGGATGCAGAGCTACACTGCTCAGCAGAAGCTCCAGGAGGCATGGTGCCTCAGGCAGGTACAGTGTCTCCTGAAGCTCTGTGGCAACATGTGGAGATGTGCATTGGCTGCTCCAGCCTTTGAGGTTGCAGCATGCTGCTCGTGCCTACCCTCAGCAAGATCTGCTGTGCAGGGCAGAAGGGGTGGTGAGGGGACCCAGTCCCCTCCCAGGCCTGCTTCCACTGAGGAAGGATTCTGTGGCAGAGGCTCATACAGCATGAGCAAGAACTGCTATTCTGTTTGATCCTTCGGTGATGGTGTAAACTGGTGGGGTAGCTCCCATTAATCCCCCTCTTCTCTGAGGCTCTTAATTTCGATTAGGTTTGTAGGTGGCTGCCACTCACTTTAACAGCTGATGTCTCCCTCCCCTCCTTTTGCTTCTATCATCTTGCGTGCACAACAGTATTTTTTCTGCCCTGCCAGGCATCCTAGTCTATATATTCCCATTTATCACACAAACATATCTGCACCTTTTTATTGTACAACTCCTTCCAATCAATAAAAAGCCCAGAAGGAATAATGTATTTAAAGTACCCTGCCAGAGCATTTTCATTGCCTGTTGGCTAAGAAGAGGAAGTCCAGGAGCTGAGGAACAGGGTAGGAAAAGACTGAATCTGCTTCATACTACACCCAGACCATGATAGGGTCCTGATCCCAAACAGGGGGCTAGAAACCATCTAGTGCTGTCTTATATGGGTCAGAAAACATGCTGATTTCATGTACTTCTTAGTACACTGAAGATTGTAAAAAGCAGCCAGCAGTGAATGGGATGAAAAAATGCATGTATGCAAGTGGCACAGCTTTAAACCAAATTCAGAACCCTTATGCAATATAAAATAGTGAAGTGACCCCAGACAGAGGGCTGGGCTTCCAGGGTTAGGGTGATATAGGAGTTAATAAAATACCAATTATCAAATAACCAAGCAGTTACAGTTTACATTGTCCTGAGAAGCAGACTTATTTCACCTTTTGAACTGAAACAGACAATGGAACAGAGTGGATAACACCGTTAAAACTAAATATGTGAGATAAAGGACCTGTGTTTAACTGCATTGTGGGTTATCTGGACCACCACAAAACTGCATAAATAACAGGTGAAGAAGGAAGGTTCTGGCTTACCAGTAAATGCAAGGAAGGAGATGCTGGAAAGGACAAAACAGAAGAAAGATAATGGGTAGTTTGCTATACAACTCCTTTGAATGGTTGAAAATGTTGTTGCTAGGGCAGCTCAGTTTCTTAAATCTGCCTGGATTTTTGCTGTTACCAGTGGCTGTTCCTGTAGGTTGTAATAGATCTATATATCACACCGAAAAGCCATGGCTTGTTCTTTCAATCCAAATCACCATACTTCCTTTTCCTGAAGAAGGTTTTCATGAAGATTTTCACCTGCTTTTTGCAGTCGTTGAATCTTGAGATAGATGATTTCAAGTAGATGATCTCATTTTAGCTTCATTGAATCTCTTAGAGATTCACAGGGATGAGCTGTATCAATTCAGACCTCAGCACACAGGTTTATCACACAAATTGATCCACTTCATTTCAGTGTTTCAGTGTTTTAACTATTAGCTCTTTTATTTCATACAGAAGAGGTGATCATGAGGAACTGAAAAGAGGAGGGAATGTGTTAGAAGAAGTTCTTAATTGATGACTTCTTTGAAATTATGGTTTTATTTGGGGACTGGGGAGCCACTTTCATTCCTATGCCTTATTAGTATTTGCAAAAAACATTGACATAATTGACTTCAAAATATGCCCATTAGATGTGGTTTCTCACCTGTGTCACAGCTGAGATTTAACCTGGAAAAAAGTCTGAGGAAGAACAATTTTAGGACTGATTTGCGGTCAGTTGTGACAAGGAGTGTCAATGGTTATTCTATCCATGAAGCATGTACTTGTGAGACAAGAACTGTATTTTTAAGAGCCACCTGGTGATAGTATAAAAAAAAAAAGAAAAGGACATATTTAGCAGCTAGCACTGACACCTTAGGAACACTGATGGATTCCTTCCTAAAATAGAGAAAAATTGCAGCAAAAAAATTGTGATAGTTCTGTTCTTATTTTGTGGAATATTTCTTAAAACATGTTAAAGCATATATAGGAGAGTTGCGTTAATAAGATCATATCTTTACATTACTAATATTATTGAATATACTTTTGCAGAAATAATTTTTTACTAACCTTCTATCATCTTTTAGCAGCAGTTAAGTAAGTTGCAAAATGAAGTCACCCATTGCCCTTTTAAGAGTACCTCTGAATTATTTTAATATGATTCTGAAGGAACAACTTCCTAGAGTCAGACTCAGTGTAGCACTTTCGTTTCCCTAATCCTTTCATGCTGCAGGGATTTAGGAAGACTAAAACAATCTCCATCTCTTGTTATGTTGAGAAGTTAAGGGTCAGCAGACCTGAAATCCCAAGGTGGACACCACCCTTAGCACAACCAGTGGTCAAGGGTAGGCTGTTTATTACAATGTGATATGGCATGTTAAAGAAATTTGGCTAATTCCAAAGCATATCTGATAAAAAAATTAGTAATACACTGAAAGCTTCACTAAAAGGGTCTGCAAAGCAACTAATATATGTTCCATTTAAGATTATTAATTTGAATGACTGTAGAAATGGATAACTGCAAACTAAAACACAGAAGAGGATTTTGCTGTCATCTCAAATGCTTCATTTAGCTATTAATTAAAAGTACATAGATTTTGAAATTATATGTAAGAACAATAACATAAAATCAATTATACAATTGTTTTAACAGCTCAAATATATAAAATATTCTTCTGTATAACTGATATACATGTATATGTATATACATGTATATAACTGCCATATATATTTAAACCTCTGAAATATAAAGCGCAGGGAGTGTTTTGACTGCACCTTTAATTTTTTTTTCCGTTGCATCACAGTAAATATTTCCAGTCCTTTTCCATTCTTTTTTTTTTTTTTTACTCCTTCGAAAACGTCTGTCTCTAAGAGAACAAAGGAAATGATAGATGTGAGTGTCTGTGATTGCTGAGAAGGCAGACACAGTAATGACACTCAGAAAATTCTCTTCAGAAATCATATCTAGTACATTAGAAACATTCAAGTTTCCAGAGTGCTATGTGCAAAATTCTGTCTTTCCTTGGGAAATTGGTTTGTTGTTAAAGTAAAATTAAATGAAACACGAAAATTGAGCACTTTTCTGTCTGAAATAAATGCCATGTAGGACAACTAAATTTCTTTTTTTTTTTTTATTATTTTAATTTGTTATTTTTGAGGAAGAACAGACATATAGAGTATCAGATAAGGTTTGTATGTCTTTGTTACTAATGCAATATGTAAGAAGCAATATATACTAGCACCTGAACACCTAATACAGGATTTGAAGGTTAATTGACTCACTGACACCCGAGATTAGATTTGTCCCAAACTTTTCACAAATACAGAGACTTTTCTATAGATACATGTGTGAGTCTGTATGTCTGTGACCTAATTCTGACTTTCCTCCACCTTCAGCTCAGAGGAAAGCCACTCTGAATGAGTTGTGACAAAAATACAGCAGGGGAGAGAGCTGGCAGTGAAAAGCAGAGATTCTTGAAAAGTGAGGCACATTCTTTAACATTTTGCTTAAGTTATGTGTAGATATTTCTGGTTCCAGACAAAATTTGAAATGGACATGAAAAATTTTGTGGTTTTCATAATTTCCCCTTACATTTCAAAGAAATAGAGGGACCATGTTTTTGTATACCAAAATCCATCAAAAATATTAACCCATTTTTTCACTGAAATTTTAAATTTGCCAAAGAGATGGAAAACATTTTGATAATTCCTTGTGAGAAAGATGGGACTTTAATTTACAGGATTGGAACAGTGGTCAGTGTTGTCACTGAATACTAATCACCCTACAGTGGGCTGCAGGAACCAAGGGTCCCATATCTTACCTCCCCAGTTTCACTGCTCCTGCCAATATCAGTTTTTCTGTTCAGTCCCACATTTTTTTTAAATAATTTTCCTGGTTGTGTCCAACAGCAGTGAGTAGAAACAGTGGGTCTGAAAGAGACTTACTAAACAGAATAACCACATACATTCTATAATTGTTTAAATCATTTCCAGAACTTGCCTTATAGAATTAATTAATTTACCTTAGCTTTGGCCTAGGGTTATGTTTTTTTAATAATATTTACTAATGTGCTAACTGTTGGATGTTTTGTACTTCTATTTAAATCAATACAAAAGGCACACTGACTTGAGTAGAAATAATTTTGAATTTTGGAAAACTTTTTTTATCCCATAATTGATATTTATTGCTTGTTCCAATTCTTCATGTAATTGAATCCCTTCCTGAAAATAAAAACACTATAACCATTTTTTCCTGCTCTCACACTTTTAGTTACGCAGCATAACACCTTTTCTACATATCACGGTTGTACTTTGCCCTGTAGAACAAAAGTGCTTTTATTTCTAGTTTCCTTTCCATATCAGATACTTTTCAAGCAAACTATAAAAGAACAAAAATCTTATCTTTAACCTTATTAATGTGAATGAAGATTAAAATTTTCAATTTTTAGATTCTATTTCTCTATCAGGGCTGATTCAATCTGTGAAAATTTTATTGACGTTAAACTGTACTTTCAATATAAAAAAAATCAGCCATACTAAGTGTTAAATGTGAATGATTTAGATTGTTTCAGGCCTTTGGTATACCAGGTTATTAATGATCAACAGTTTGCTCAACTATGGTCATGAAAGACAGCTCAAATCTTGACAATACTCATTGGTCTAATTGAAGGCTAGTACGTCAGCACCAGTTACAAAAGGCTGCAATGAGATAGCTCTCTACTATGAATCACACTTTAACCAGTGTAGCAGAAAAACCTTATTTTTTGCTTCAAGTCAACATATTCCCCAAAATTTTCTTCTCACTTTTTATTGTTAATTTTCATGTTCATTTGAATTAAAGGGAAAACATTTGGTTTTCATAGCAGTGTATGCAAATGTTTTGAATCACTGTGATTTGACCTTCTGTAGTTTACAGGCTATGCTGGCAAAGTCTGGCTTTCAGTTATAACAACTGATACATTGCATTGTCTGTGGTTTCCTGTTCCTGACTCTGAAGCCGATGAGACTTTTTTCTGGATCCTTCGTCCAAACTGTTGTAAAGCTATTTTGGGAATATAGCATCTTTCTTATCTGACAAGCTCAACTGTTCTTTGCATTGAAGTTGTTAATATTTAAAAAAAAATACTTTCCTTGCTCTTTCATGTATTGCTACACTCCTGCTACAGCTTAATACATATGCTCACTACTCTAAAGGAATTTCCAAATATGTAACACTTCCTATATATTTAGATTGCCTATTATTAGCTACCCAGGATACGTACCTATCTAAATAGTGGTCTACTATTTACAGGGACAAGGAAACATACTTGCAAACTTGTGACAAGGCATTTCACTGCTAGAGCTGAAAGGTCTAGCTGGTATAAAAACACTTTTCAGGGGAAAGTTGATGAATTGTAGTAATCCTGACTGGTGTCAGGACAAAGGAGTCTCTCTAATTGAGCATGGCTGGAGAATCAGTAAGTACCCCTTAGTATTAGTTAACTGGCCTAAAATGAAACTTTCAGTAGGCCATCCCTCCCCCTCACACAGAAAATGAATTGGAGCATTAAAGCCACCCCCCTACATCATCTCTTATCAAAGACCTCCATCTCTTGCTCATCTGCAATCTAACCTGCTCCATAGGCTCTCCAACACTGCTGTTTCCTACATTACATTGTGCTATGCAAAATTAACTGGTCTTGTAAATGGAAGCACCTTTGACACCACTGTATACTTACATCTTTGGACCATTGGAGAATCATGTGAATACTCATCAGCTGCTGACAATGAGATTTTGCATTATTTTTATGAGTACCAATGTAGCTTTGGAGTTTATTTCATTGATCTGGAATGCCTGGCTGGACAGTTCCAAGAAGACTTCTGGGGAATATTTAAAGAAGACAAAAAATGCTGAAGAAAATAAATTATTAGCCAGATTATGAAGGAACCTTATGGAAACAATAGAGAACCTGGAAACTCTACTTGCATTCTCTATACCTGGCTATTAAGGGAAATGAGACAAGTTTAACAAGGTTTTGTCTTCCCAGCCCAAATATGAGATCAAAGGGGACAGTAATCTATTAAAGTCTTTAAAAATAACATAGAGGTACCAGCAGCTGAAGAAAACTGCCAGAGAACAATACGTGCATTTGGTTCCAGAAAAGCTAGTGATGAATTAAGTAAATCAGCTGTGTGAAATTTATCAACAGTATACAAATAAACAAATATGTTTAAACAGTAAGGTCATATAGCTCTTCCTGCTTCATCCACTTGCTATGCTTGCTATGCAGCTTTGAGCAAATAAATAATGCTTTGTTTTAAAGAAGCTGTTATGGATCACTTAAAGCCATCTAGAAATTAACTTGAACTCAAAAAAAAAAAATTTTCATGTGTCTTGCATCCACAAGAGTAAAAGCTCTGGTTCCATTCAGAAATATTATGCCAACTGCGAACCACAAGTCCCATCCTTTTGTGCTGCAGTCTGGCATCTACATTGTGCAGATGTAAAAAAATAACCATAGCTCAAGTCCTGAGCAGGTGCATCTCCTAATTATGTGGCGTTTGTTTGAAAATGAGTTTCAGACAATGATGGTGCCAGAGCTGTGCCAAATGATTTTATTCTGCTTATGTCTATCTTCATCTCCTAACAGTCTTTTTCTTTAATACAGCAACTCAAAGGTGAAACTAAAAATACAAAAGTTGCCATGCCGAAAATATCTTCTTAGTGCACAGCCTCTATATAAAACCTCATATCCTGAAGAAGTTTCACTATACCAGCAAGCTCGTAGCCCTATAGATGGACTTTATACACCATTACCAGTATGATGCAGGTTCACTCCTTTGTCTTTCAAAGAAGGAAACAATTATGGAACTGAAAAGTATATCACTAAAAACATGTTTTTAGTTAGTGTTTAAACACAGATGTAGAGAAAGCAATTGGGTCTGCTATGATGACAGGAGTCTCAAGGACTGGCATCCAGGAAGACAGTTTGAGCAGCTGAATTTAAGATTTCTAATTGAAAGCAATGTAAAAAATAATTAACAGTCAAATACCTATGTTCACAGGAATACTTGTGCCCCTCCTAAGTGAAGTAGTTGCAAAGATATCAAGCCTCTTCCTCCAATTATCCCTTCTCCTCTCTCTGCAAACTTAGAATGAATTATACAGTGAGGTAGCTATGGCAAGAAATCTGAAACCATCATACCATTTAATCTTGGGAAGTGGAGAGACTGTTCAAGCTCTTGCCTTAGATTAAACAAAAGAAAGTTGTAAGCTAAAGCCCAAATAAGAGACCATGTAGTACATGGCTTACATGAATTATTCTTGATAAGTAGTAAACTGCTGCAGCCTTTAGCTTCAACTACAGCCAAAGGATTACTGTACTTACCTTCTTATTTCCCTACTAGTATAGCTAGATTGACCAAAGTATTATCTATGATATTTTATCCAAATTTATAATATTATTTAATATACTGATACTACTATCCTACTTGTGAAATTTGTGTTTCCCTGGGAAGTCTGAGAAGCTGCAGTGTCCCTTCCTCACTACTGCTAGTGCATAAAAGTGTCCTCATAAATCTTAATTTCCATATAATATTTTATAGAATCATAGAATAGTTAGGTTTGGCATCTAGTTCTAACCCCCCTGCCATGGGCAGGGACACCTCACACTAAACCATGTCACCCAAAGCTCTGTCCAACCTGGCCTTGAACACCACCAGGGATGAAGCATTCACAGCCTCCCTAGGCAACCCATTCCAGTTCCTCACCACCCTTACAGTAAAGAACTTCCTCATACCCAATCTAAACTTCCCCTGTTTAAGTTTTAACCCGTTCCCCCTTGTCCTGTCACTACAGTCCCTAATGAATAGTCCCTCCCCAGCATCCCTATAGGCCCCCTTCAGATACCAGAAGGCTGCTATGAGGTCTCCACGCAGCCCTGTCTTCTCCAGGCTGAACAGCCCTTTCTCAGTCTACCTTCATACGGGAGGTGCTCCACTCCCCTGATCACAGTTTGGGTCAGTTGCCCTGTCTCTGTTCCCTTCTGTCTTCCTGTGCCCCTCCTCACTGACAGAGCATGAGGGACTGAAAAGTTCTTGATCAGAGTAAAGGCTACTTACCAACAACTAAAACATCAGTGTGTTATCAGAGTTGTTCTCAGACTAAAGCAGAAACACAACACTACACCCGCTACTAAGGGGAAGATAACTCTTACAGCTGAATCAAGGACACTTCCTTACTAGGTCATTTTACTTAGATTGTCCAGGCAGTATCTAGCATGGGGTAGTGTCACAGTATTCTGCTTTGTTCCTGATTCTAGAAATTCTTTATGTGGCAACTTAGAGAGCTGTTCCATGGGTTCAGCACATGCTTTTTAGTGAACAGTTCAAATGGAGATTTCTAGTGCTCACATATATGTCATAGAAGCATAGAATCATGGAATGGTTTGGGTTGGAAAGGACCATAAGATCATATTGTTCCAACCCCCCTGCCATGGCAGAGACACCTCACACTAGACCATGTCGCCCAAGGCTCTGTTCAGCCTGACCTTGTACACTGCCAGGGATGGAGCATTTACCACTTCTTTGGACAATCTGTTCCAGTGCCTCACCACCTTCACAGTGAAGAACTTCTTCCTTATATCTAACTATATCTTCTTATATCTATCTATATCTTCCTTATATCTTCCCCTGTTTATCTTTAATCCCATTACCCCTTGTCCTATTGCTCCCTCTCCATCATCCTTGTAGGCCCCCTTCAGATATTGGAAGGCTGCTATGAGGTCTCCATGCAGTTTCTCTTTTCCAGGCTGAACAGCCCCAATTTGTAAGAACGATAATGACAGCCTCACTACTCCAAAGAATCTGCTTCATCCAGCGCATGAGTTAAGGAATCAGTACCACCTTCCATGAATTTCAATTTCAAAAGATGGTGCCAAGACCCTCTGAAAAGCAGTTTCCTGCAAAAACATACGGGTATAGGCATATGGGTATAGTGAATGAACTACAAACTTGTGGAACTGAGTTGGAGAGCAGGATGATACTCTAGACAATGAAATGATGCACAGGCTGTGAAGGATTTTGTGACAAGGTTTTGTACCATGAAAAAACAGAGGCTTGGTGTGTGCCAGATGCTCAGACAAGTGCTTTATGGCAGCACTGATTACAGGATGAGAGTTTAGGCTCCAAATAGACTAAGCAATTTAGTATTTGGTAAACATTTGAATATTGTAGTTTTTAACCTCTTCTAGGGATTGAACCACACTGAGATTCAGTGTCAGAGAAACCAAAATGGCTGAATGTGATTTTTGGATTCTTTTACATATATATCATGGTATGATATATTATTAAATTTAATTATGAAACAAGGGTTCTTTCAACAAAGTAGGCATGTCTGGTCCTTCTAACAAATTAACATACAATGGAACTGAAGAAAGAACAAAGAGCAATAAGAAAGATCACAGGTATGGAAATGCTTCCATATATTAAAACTTATTAAATAAATAGATCTGGGCACTGCATTATGGGGAAGTTAAATATCACAGAATAAAAATATGAAATAATAACATTAAATAATAAAATAAATAAAAATAAAAAAATAAAATAAAGTAAAGTAAAGAGGAGTTAAGGAAGCAACTGACAGGAATCTACAAAATCTTTAACCACCCTGCAGAATGCACATAGAAAATTATTGATCCCTGTGCTTTCCCATACAAGGATATGAGTTACCAGATGAAAGTAG
Source organism: Pezoporus occidentalis (assembly GCF_034315485.1). Classification (NCBI taxonomy): domain Eukaryota; kingdom Metazoa; phylum Chordata; class Aves; order Psittaciformes; family Psittacidae; genus Pezoporus; species Pezoporus occidentalis. The sequence continues at coordinate 558,724 of NW_026915724.1, read as the reverse complement.
CTGCTGAAAAGCTCAAACCAAACAAAATGAGATGCTTCTTTATGCAACATTCAGATAATCTTTGGAACCTATTGCTCTACACTGTGGATGTTTAAAAATGTCATATGTTTCAATTTATTGAGAAAAAACATCAATACAAAACTCCTTCATTCAAGAAATCTGAGTTACAGCAAAAGGCCAGATGAATATGGGAAACAGTATTACACACTTGCCTGGTTCTTATCCTCCCCCCCCCCGACATCTGCTACAGGACATTGTCAGAGACACAATACAATACTAGCTACACCTTTGGTTTGAATCATTATGACTCTTCTTATTTTCTTACAATTTTAAACTACATGTTATTCCAGAAATTCCCAGGCTGAAACAGTAACTCCAGCTTTAGTCTAAGTGATTACACAGGTGGTACTTCAATAGACAGTAGTATGGGGATAATAATATAGCAGTGTCAAATTTGGGCTGGAACAACTGCACTGGGATCATCAAACCCAGAAGTTTGTAATATACTTCTAGGATTCAGTTGCCTGCTATGCATTTAATCTCTGCTTTGGATTATCAATTAAACTGGAATTTAAATAAAAGTTGTGGCCAGAGGCCTTTAACCATGCTGATAGATGTCACAAGGCTTGTTTTAAGCCTGAAGGCACAAAGTAGAAGGGCTGTGCTACTTTTGATTGAACACAGAATTATTTTTCAAACTCCCTTTCTAAAATCATTCAAGTTTCGTTTGTGGCTTGACTCTTCCATAAACTCTTTGTTCATTAAACTTCTAGTTGCTTCTGTTGAAAACAGAGATGCTTTCAAGTGAAATGCTTTAAGGAGATTTAGAAAATGTTCTGGAAAGAATTTTAAAATTAATGTATATTCCCTTGATTTATAACCTTGTATTGTTTATGTAAAAGTAAAAAGTAATAGTTTTAATTGTGGATTTATTTATTTTGATTTATTTTTTATAATTTTAACATTATACTATGTGGAGTGCTGATCTGATCTAATCTGGAAATTAGTGCCAGTGTTCAGCCCAGATTAATTATTTAGAAAAAATACAAACTGACATTTGGAAAAAGATGAAATAAATAGAAATATTTTTAAATACAACAATAAGAAATAAAGCATATGATGGAAATAGAAATAAGTATAGCAATTGCCATTATATATGGGTTAAAGACACTGATCAAATTAATCAAGCCATTATTTAGATTTTGAAAATTCATTAACTTTTTTGAACCATGTTATCAATTAATACAATGTACTATTGTGAGTTTAAACTGATTAGCACTTTTTTGAAATATATATAGGAATGGCTATGTTAATCAAAGGAAATCAAGCTACACTAATGTAGGTTCCTTTAATGGTGAAAGATACAACATTTATAAACACTTTTTTTCTTGGTACATGTTTAAATAGATTTTCTATTCCTTGATTAGTAAAATGTTTAAGACTGACAAAATAGTCATAGCCTACAACCTACATAGGAAAAGGCTTTGATTACAGTAAAATTACACAAAAATGTGTCATTAAAAGGCATTGGACAGACATAAAACCTAACCTTTTGAGCTGAAGAATACTTAATATTCTCTTCATGATCATGCAAGAGGAAATTCTTTGCTATGGAATAGCTATTTTCCTGTTAAGCAGGCTATTTCATCAATGATTTATTCCTGAGATGTAATAGGTCGTTTAAAATGGTGGTTTAAAAGTTAGGCCTTTTTTGTTTAATTTTCTCACAGGCAGTTGGTAATTATCATGGTCCTGCAGTTTCTCTGGAATGCTGTGGAGGGTCAAATGCCAATGGAACCCTGCTTTATAGGGTAATTAAGACAGTAGACATGGTTATTAAATACATCGTGCTAAACTAAACTGGAATGCTGTGAAATAAAATACAAAATCATAAATAAAACATGGGTATTCTAGCAAAGAGAAAAAAGAGAAGAGGCTTTCTACAATCATATTTGCAGTAAACAGCTCTGGCTGAACTGTGTCTGAAAATTTGCTATTTAAGTATCTGCAGACTTGCTAGATGTTTCAAAAATATTTTAAAACTAAAGAGCAAATAGGAGTTGCGTGTTTTGTGTGCCCAGAAATCTAGTACAGTAATCAAAATTCAACCTCATAATGCTCAGTGTATCTAAAGAATGTAAAAAAAGTTCCACAATGAATAGAACCTTCTGTATTCATAATTACCATGCAGCATGTGCAGGAAAATATGTACTAAAATAGGATGATGGATGTAAGTTTAATGTGAATAACAAATGAAATTCGGAGAATCCTGCAGAAAATACCATGAGATGGTGGCCTTTTTTAGAGATATTACCAGGTGTAGCTGTTTCATTCATGTCTGTCTGAACATTTTGTGTTTTCAATATCATTTAGGCCACATACAGAGACACTACTGTGTGTCTTATGCGAAAGAGGAGGGAGCAAAGATTAAAGGCTCAATCAACATAAGCAATACTAACAGAATGAAAGGTGAAATATTGCAACCTGTAAGATATTTTTCTTCCCTCAGACTATAGAATAAACTTGTCTTTATTGTCTTCCATGCCAATAGGATAGGGTAAGACAATTTCTTCCTGGAAAAATTGTGATGAGTGTACAAAAGTGGGAAATTCACTTTGGAAAATGAGTCTAATATGAAACAAATTTCATAAAACACAGAAATTTGTTCATGTGATTCAAAATAATATTCTCTTTGCTTAAAGTCTGGAAGATTATATATGTAAGCTTATTGGTAAATTCATTGCATCACTAGAAAAGGAGAAGAGCAATGCCTCTGCCTCCCTAAAAAAAAAAAAAAAAAAAGGAAAAAAAAAGAAAAATAACAAAAAAAAGGAAACTAAATATTTCCAGTTCTAGCTGTAAAACTGGAAGCCAAAATGTGTAGTTGACAGGCACAGAGCCAGATGACTTTAAATCACTAGCCTTTCCATCAGATCGGCCTTCCTACTTCCACATGGAACACATTTTAAGTTAACAATGTGTAGTTTGGCAAAGGAGTTGTTTTTCTTTGGCATAGAGCAGTTGTCTCATTTTTTTTAAAAAAAAGTATTTTCTTCTGGCTTATATATACAGTGTGTGTGTGTCGACATTCTTTTAATTTTAAAAACAGTTGTTACATCAAAAAGAAACTTTATTTAGGCCATTACTTTCTGGCTATTTTGCTTTTCATATATATGTAGATATAAATGATTTAATTCATCTGTGTACTAGCTGGTGTAACTCATCCAGATTTTAACGTTAACTTAAAAATGTATGCAAATGCCTATAAAAATGTTGATTAAGCTACTTGACCACAAACATTCAGAAAATAGGCCTCCTCCCTCAAGACAGTAATTTAAGAAAGTCTCAGTTGATATCAGAGTATTTACAATGTGGGTATAGACTCTAAGACAAACTAAGATTAAATCTGATCATTTTGCTCCCAATCCAAAACCTGGCCATTTCAACCAGATGTATTTATAGCACTAAAAAGCAGTAGAATGGAATGCTACTCATTCAGACATTTGCAGTTGATTTATTCATTCCTGGTTTCTTCCACTGAAAACTCAGAAAAACAGAAATGCAAATTTTCAGACATTGGTTCCACATGAAATGGGACAGACCACTGCACCAGCTACTGTTGTGAGACGAGATAGAGCTACTGCTGCCTACACATAAAGAGAGCCATTAAGGAGAAGTTGTTTATTTCTGCTTCTGCAGAAATCATAAACACCAGCCATGAGCCTGACAGCACAAGCTGTGCTGCAGTAAATTCTAGTACTTTGCTGGCCATTCTAAGCTGCCCAGTAAAAGTTACTGTAGCTAAATCCCATATACATTTCATGAAATAATCCTGCTCAGAAGATGGTATCATATTCATGCACAGCAGGGTGTGCAAAAGCCTATAAATCAAAATGTAGAATCTGAAATATCTATAAAAAAAATCTGTACAAATTTAACCATGACCCCTTGCCAGACAATAGGCCTTCATATGCTTTGCAGCTTAGCAGACACCAAGGAATTTTGTTTGGAAGTGATAGCTACTGTCTATGTAATATTTAAGACCTATTCATGGAGCGTCTGGCAGAAAATAAAAGGGTTTCCTCCTCTAACATATGCTAAAGAAGGATGTGGTCCTGTGCCTGCTCCTCCTCTTCTGACTTTTTGCAAATAGCACAACATAAGAGACAGTTGTTTCTGCTGCCCTGCTGCCTGTCATGGCTGTCAAGTGAAATCCCATGAATTATTGCTCTTCCAGATGTAAGAGATTTCCAGGCTGCCTTAAACTGCCTGTGGTTTGTGGTAATAGAGAGGAGAGAAATGAGATTAAACTTCATCTCATCAGTGCAATCTGAAAAGATAACACAAAAGACTAATAATCGCAGCTTTTTTATTCCAGAGCCAGACCCAAGAGCTGTGTGTTTTTGTTTCAGGGCTATGTCATATTTAGCTTGTTGGAAGACATTGATTAAGGTCAAACGATGTTTGAAGATCAAAAATAAAATTTTTAACTCTGTGTTGCTCATACATTTTGCATTCTTCAAAAAGTGTCATGCTTTAACCAGCTGAAACAGAAGAGACTGTGAACTGAGTTCCATAATTCTGAAATGTCAGCACTTCTTAACATAAATTTATGAAAGATAAAAAAGAAAGTGTTCACCTAAAATTATTAATCTAATATCATATGGCATCCCCTGTAATTCAGAGGGAACAGTCACCAAAAAAACCCACTTGTCAGTTTGGTTTCTCCATGAATGTCTGTCTTTGTGATTTTCAAAACTTGTCTTTCTCTTGGGTTTGGTTTGCTGGGTTTTGGGTTGGGTTTTTTTTAACATTTTTTACGGTTTGTTCATTCCAACCACAATGGCTTCTGAACCTTTGAGGTTGGCCTGAATGTTTTGTATTAGTAAAGAATACTTATTCATACACTGATTAGTCATACAGTTTTCAGAATTCTCAACTGTAACTCTCCTGCACAAGTTAAGAGGAGGAGGAACCTCCTCTTGACAGGTTCAAAATGATAAGTAGAAGTTTAAATAAAGGTTTTCATTATTGTTTCCAGTAATTGTTCTGTAATGGTATTGTCCAGTCCAACAATTTACTGTTTTATTTCCAAGGGAGTTTTTTCTATTGTACACATAGGTATGTATAAATGCAGAGACAGAGAGAGACATAGCCAAGTAATGCACAGTTACCTGCAATTTATACTTTAAATAATAGCTGTAACACAAAACAGCATAATGTTTTAAAACCTAAGCATTGTCAAATGATTACTGTTACGACTGAGGTTTTTATGAAATCAAGACTGGAGGAGAGGCCCCTGATATTTCACATCAGTCCTATTAGCAAAATATCAATTATAGATAAGAAAAATATGTTGCCCCAAAAACACCTGGAAATAATTAACAAATGTATGTGACTTAGATAGGAATATCCCTGACCTGATTTGACCTCTGTAGCTTTTTAAAAAAACTGATGTAGCTTGTTTAAGTAATAGTGTTGGCTACCAGATGTAAAACTTCCCAGGCTAGCTTCCTTTTCCATTTGAGCTCAGGCATATCACAAAGGCTCTCTAATGTGAGGGGATACCAGTAAAACAGTGATGAAAACCATAGGTACGAATATCTGCAAGTGGCTCACATGAAAGCATTTATCACTTTTCATAACTGTGTATTAAACCATAGTGGAAAAGAACCCTTCGTTGAAAATGCATTAATTATTTGACAATGGTTTTCCTCAGACATTTTTTGCTATGGGATGCAAGTGAAAGATTACAGCTGAAAAAATGATCATCATACTTGAGATAGGCTCACAGAATCTGTTCTTATGTTCTTTGTGAAGTTGTCTTGAACTGAAACCTCTGCTTCTTAAGGCTTAAGGGATTGAAAGGCAAAAACTGGAGCTGCTGTAATTTAAACCCAGTCATTCTCTATCACAAAGGTGCAAAATGGACTAAGCCAATCCGCTTCTTTGCTAGTTCAGCTAAGAAATAATTTTACTTTTTGAAAGTTTTGTACTATTAACATTCCAAAGATGTCATTATCTTTAAAGGAAATTTATTCTTTTGATTTTTTAACATAAGATCAGAGCTGTGAGACATGGAATAGGTGGACATGGTTTCAAACTGCAGTTTACAGCATTTCTGAAAAATTCCATCTATGTGATGTATAGGTAAATCACAAAGATAAAATTAATCAATGAATGCCACTGAGATGGGTTTTCTTGTGCATAAAAGTATCTTGTCTCCAGAAATACTTGCAGAGCAGATTTCTATTTCTTTTTAAAAAAATGGTTTTACATTTCTAAAGAGTTATAAAAAGTATCAAACGAAACAAACTTCATTCCAAGTGCTGCAAAAAAAGAGGGAGCATTATGTTGTATTGCAGATAATTAATACATTCACTAGACAGAAAAAATCCAGTTAATTACTGGGTGCATGTTAACTGATTGCAGGTTCTGAGTTTCAGTAACAAAATGAACTCAATTCATATTTCAGGCTGTTCTCTTCTTTTTAAAGTTTGTCACAAAGACTCAGTACATAATTCTAATCAAAACAAATCAAAACTTCTTTTTAAAAAATATTCCCAGTGGAAGAGCACCATATCCAGCAGAAAATGAAGCCCCAGCACTGCGGTTTGGGCACTGCTGTCCTGTGCAAGGACCTATCTTTGATTACTAGGTCTGTTGCTTTGCTTGTGGATGAGCACTCCCTGCAGAGGCTGCAATGCTTAGCTTGTGAGAAGAGAGTAGCTCCACAGCTTTGGTGAGTGCAGCCCCTCAGAGCCACTTGATTGGAGGCAGCTCTAGCGCAGATGTGGGTGGGCTCTCCCCAGTATCTCCCCAGCGTATCGTCTGCTGTGAAGTGGAGGCTTACGCAGAGGAAAGAAAGGAGTTGTAGTTCTTTGGAAGCCTGGAGAAGTTTATTCCCTGGGGGAAAATACAAAAATATACTCTCTTGTGATATGCGTCAAAATTTACTGCCTAAAGGAGCAAGTGTAGTCCTCAGAATTACTTATATCGACTTTGGGCTATTTTGCATAGTTTCCATTTGGATGAGGAAAAGTCACATAACTGGTTACATATTTGTATCTGTAAATCTTCTATATCTGATTTAAAACTGACCCGCTATTTATTCATACATTTGATGTGGAGCTGGCAACCAGCAATAATATGAGCTTTCCAGCGCTTCCCATTTATAACTTCAAAGCCTAACCTGGAGGACCACCCTCTCTAGAGACAGAAGCAATTCATTTTTCATATTCAGTGTGCTTCTCTTGAGAGGAAAAAACTGCCAGTCATGCCAAATTGTGTTGAATGATACAAGATAAAGCTAGTTTTATCACATGGGCAACTGACACAAAACTCCCACTTATCTTAAGTTGGATAGGGACTGGGTTCAGAGATGAAAGGTCAGGTTTTCATCCACTAAGCCCTCCAGATATTCCAAAATCCCCAGTACATTACAAATTTGAACAGTTTAAGCTCTCTTAAATAAAAGAATCTCTTCTCAAGGTAAAGTATACAGTGTATATAGATACAGCACAGGAGAAACACATGAAAGGTCAGAGATGTGACCTTTTAACATCAATTGTTTTATTTATTGACAAGAAGTCCAGTTTAAAGGGCTTAATGAAAAAGCAAGACAAGAATCAAGGAATCTGTTAAACTGCGTAAATTTGACTGACTGAATAAATTGTACTGTGTGCCTCAGAATCTGCAATTGCTATGAATTTCAGGGTAGGGCAGGGGCGGTATTCTTAAAACAGGAAACAGCTTTGAAAATTGACAGCATATTGGTTACACTAGCAATCCAAAAACTAATTCCTCAATTTTCCTAATATGGCCTAAGGTAATTAAGTTGGTATTTTTATTTTCTTTTATATTTACTTCCATGTCACTTAATTGTTCTGTTATACCAAAAAAAAACAAACAAACAAACAAAAAACCCCACAATTGAATAAATGCACAGTTGTGCTTAGGGCTCATTCCCATCAAAATCAGTAAAGAAAACCCTGATGACGGGATGATACCCATAAAGTTTCTCTAATCTGCTGTACTTATTTTGTTTTATTTTTTTTATTTTACTGCCCATGGTTTTTCAAGCCCACACCAGAGAATTCTAGTTAGTATGTGCACCGGCAAAATAGTTGCAGTTTTATATTGCCTTAATAAATGTTTTTCAATACATCAAATGCAGCCAGAAATACTGGTAACAGATAATATAAATAGTATATGAATATCCATATAAATAACTATATGAATATAAATATAAATGTGTATATGGACAGATTTTTCAGTGGTCCTGAGCACCATCAGTCTCCACTTAAACGACAGGGTGCTGTAAATGTACAGAAATTCAGGCTTTGTTCTTCATCAGGTGCAATCCAAGAGTTCTGGAGATTAAAAGTATAATTAAAAAACTTGTTTCATGCAAGAACAGTACTTTGGCCTTTTACAGTGCTATCTATAGTCTACAGCATTTTGTTTGGGTAAATCAATTATCTGCATCTTCAAGTGCAGATTTTATTTTCATGGACTTTTGGATTTTGTCATTTCAGTAATAATGCCTGGTATTATTCTAGCTCAATTTTACAGCTTCTACTCTGAAAAGACTACTTCCTTTTGTGATGTAATTTAGAGACTTCATTGCAAATGGGCATCAAGACACACAAATTGAGAACATAGGGAAGAGAAACAAAGCTGGATTAAAGATTGCCTTGAACTGCTGGAGCTCAGGCCCAAGGACTCCGCATTCTTGTTTAAAATGCCTTAACAATAAAACCGATCATTTCATCTCTAGTGCCTTTTATGATTTTCTCCTGTAAAATGAGAACAGGATAAATTGGGAGCAGCTATAATGACAGAAACTGGATAGTGCAACACAACAAAGTGGTAATGCTAGTTCTTGTGGTAATCTTTTCATCTTATTCCTCTTTCTTTTCTTATTAGTGTGCTAAAGTGCCACTGCAAATTGATATTGATAATTTTTCATATAAATAGTAAACAATACCACACTGTTAACACAGCATTGCTTATGAAACTTTATTGCCTAATTAATTCAGTGGCGTCTCTTGTCAATATTTCAGACTACCTCCAGCATGACATGATCACTCCATTTGATCTTTCATGGCACAAGTTATGCTAACTCTTTGTATTTTTATTTTACAGATATTTTTAATGATTTTTTGAGGTTAGACAAACTATTGATGAAAGATTTCTTGATCAGAATAGATACTTGGGTTTATCCTTAGATAACTGTGCAAGCTTCATAACACCAGCTTACTCACTGGCTTCACTCAGAAGGGTAAAGCTGTTCATGACACAATCTGTAACAACTTCACATTTGCAGGGTGTTTTTTTTTCTTGTATTTTAAACAATGGTGCTCAGCCTCCTTATATAGTGAAACACAATCTTCAGTCCTTTCACACCGTGACAAAGCATTAACTAGACTCACCTTTGAAGGAAATATTATAGAATTGCCTGATGCATGTGTATTGAGAGCAATTTTTTCACTGTTTAAATTATCTCATTAGAAAGAAATTTCACAAAGAATGTGTGCATATGTGCATATGCAGCTAGATTATGAGCAAATTCTCTGGTGTCATTCTGGCTTATTTTTAAGAAAAGCTGGAATGCCCCTCAGTTAATCTACATTCTATTGTGCAGGCCAGTTTTTATGGAGTCTCATCACTGTGGTGAAATGACTGTTTATCAAAGGTCAGTTACAGTACTCAGAGCCCCACAATGGACTGAAATACAGGAGAAGATGAGTAATTTGGAACCTTAATAAGAAAATTTTACTTTATTTGTGTCTAACCTTGAAAAACACTCACAGATTTCAACTATTATACAGGATGTAGTGGTACAACTTCTCAAGGGCCTTTTGTCTGCATACCTCGCTGCCTACCAGAGGCTTATTGTCAGCACTGAGTAACCACAGTAATATAGGGTGGGTGTTTACTGTATTTATTGATAAGTGCCTTTTGTTTTTCTTTCTATTTTATATCTCCCCAGATCTTGATGAACATTCTGGCCTTTCTAGCTTCCTTGGTTTCATTTCATTTTATTATGGCATTTGGAGGCCTTTTCCTATCCCGAGACAGAATTGACAAAGAACGGTATTTTTTTTCTTCCTGAGCTTCTGGACAGATAATTTGTATCTACTGTGTGCAGCCTGAGTGTTGAGGTACACATTAAAGGAATAAATGGCTACTCTCCATTTCCACATACAGTAAATGTGTTATTCTGATATTGCTTTACCCTGTCAGATTAGTGACTATATATTTCTTTCAGTTTTCAAATAGAACCTGGTAAAAGTCCTGTTAAAATGCAAAAAGGTTTTAGGGGTTTGTTTTGGGTTTTTTTCCTTACAACGCTGGAGGAAATGTTTTGGTGTTATGGCATTGCGAAGAATTGTATGAGATTGTTATTAAGATTGTTATCAAAGGAATTAAGCTCAGCAACTAGGTTTTCACAGCGAATGGCACCCACAGTACTGTCTAAATTTTCAGCATCTAGGAAAACACTGCCTTAAGTTTAGTAGCTGATTTCTGGGTGGTGGAAAAGGAGGGCAGAAAAAAAAAAAAAAGCAGTGTCATCATTTCAGGGTGCACCTTCTGTTTTTTTGATTGGGTTTTTTTTTAATCTCTAAATTGAGATAAATCCAGAGGAATTTTGGAACAGACCGGATATCTTGGCCAAAAAAGTACGCAGGCGAAAAAATGTTATATACTTAAGTCCCAGTGCAGCCAATGGCAGTTGGATACCTAAAACTTTTCATTATTTTGAAAGTCTTCCCTATTTGACCTGATCTCAGCAACAGAACTTATAACATGAAGTTTTTTACTTTTTTTTTTATATATATTAAAACATCAGAAGTTCAAAAAGATATCATTTAAGCAATCTGTGTCATGATATTCTGCATCATAATACAGAGGTGAACTGGAAAGAAGATATGTACACTGCCATGGAAGTTGTGAGAACATGTTGTACTAGTACCTTAGCTGGCACTCCAGACAGTCAAATGAAGTAAGTCAATGGATCTATGGTACAGAGGTCAGAGTGGCAGTATTTCTGAAGAATTCAGAGAAGGTGTCTGGAGACTGCTAGTGTGTGAGATGGAGGAAGAAAGAGAAAGATGAGCAATGAATTCCCTAAAGCTATTTCTCTGAATGCGTTCCATAATAAATTTTAAATGTGTGTCATATTGGGGTAGACAGGTCAGATTTACCAATAATTTGCATTAACATTTGTAATATCTATCTTTTATGAGCATGACCTCTTAGAGTTTTGAAAGTTTATATTTTTCCCCACTAAATTCAACATTTTTACTGGCTATGTCATTCTCTGATAGTATATACCTATCTGCATCTTTTACATATGAAATGACGATGCTGTTATATCCCTCTTATTTCTTTCCTTGCCTGACTGCTTAGCAGAGAGGAACTGCTGTAATCTGCCACAGCAACAAGGATTGAAGGGGGGAGTGGTTGTTTTCCCCACAGAACCTAGACAATAACTCTGGGCAGGAGGAAAATAGACTAACACAAGGATCTGATGAAAGAGTGCCTTTCCTTCAATGAGCCAGCTGGCTTGCCCACAACAAAGCTTTTATAGGACATAATATAAACAAAATAAGAAGAATGGAAGCATTAAACAATGTAGCCAGGGAGAGAGGAAAAAGAGGGTCTTAAAGGAAAGCAGAGCATATCTCAGAAGCAGCAAAAGACAATATTGCCAGTGTGATTGTTCCAGTCTTCACAAAGGGTATTGTTTGCCTAGCTGGGAGCTGCTGGAAAGGGTTAACAGTTTTCCAGGGCAGACAACACCCCCACGATCCCACCTCGGGGCATCTCAGGTGTGAAGTGGGGGCTTGGGGAGAGGGCAATGGTACAGGCTCAATTGACCAGTAGTGCCCTTGGCTGACACCGTAGTTTATTTGTGAGCTTATTAAGCCTGGCCAGTCCTTTGGGGGCACTCCTGGCAGAGGTCACAAAAGACAAGATTTTGCATAATGAATACATTAAAATCTTTTTGTTAGTGCATGGGGAGCAAGAGGATAATGGCAATGAAGCTTTGGAATAAAAGAAAAGAGGTAAAAGAAAATTAGTCCCTGAGGTAGCAAATATGATCACCATGTGGACTTAGGTTTCTATTTTAGCAAGTGAGCCCTGAGAGAAAAAAGTGCTTGGAAACGTGTTGTCTTTTATTTAGATCCATAGCTACTGCACTGAAAGAGTATGTCACAAAGGGTAGAAGTGCTACTCTCCTCTATGATGAGTCACTTATATGGAAGAATCCCAGATAGCGAATAGTAAAGGATGGAGAATGCTGTAGGAATTTTGAAGATGATCTCTCTCAGGGAAAAAAGAGAAAAGAAAAAAAAAAGGAAAAAAAAAAAAAAGATGCTCTGTCAGCATGTAGACTATAAATTACACTCAGTTGTTATAAATTGGTGTTGAAAATAAAGTTAACATTATCATAATTCTGACCATGAGTCATGATACAGCAGATAGTAGATGCACCTTTCCTGGCACTTTATAAAAAACCCAAATTTGGTGACAAGGATAAGCAAGTTTAGGTGCACATGTGAAGATGGCAGGGTCTCACAACTCAATAACCTGGTGATTCAAAAGACTCAGGGCTGATAAAAGGTAAGAATGCCAGCTGCCAAGGTCAGTTCAAGTATGATATAAAGAGAACCAAATCACAGTGAAAATAGATAAGATACTACTTGAGTTGGTAAGGTACATTAATCTGATGAAAGCTAAGTTGTGTGCATTTTTTTAAAAAGCTTTATCAATCTTTGTACTGGTCCCAAAGCCCAAATATGCAATCTTAAGTAACTGGAGGAATGTTAGAGGACTTAGGAATATAGTAGCTGGTCCATTTGAGCACATCAATGCCGTCTTCAAGCAAGTTTGGCTGGAGCAGAAAATCAGTGAATAACTACCTCAATTTACTAGGATGTCTCTCAATCAGTCTATCAAGGTATTTAAGGTTCCTGATAAGGGTGCACTTTTGCCAAAGCCTAATATAGATACTACTCTACTTTTTTTGGTTGTCAGTAGATAATTTAGAAAAGAAGATTCACTTTTTTTTTTTTCTGGTCTCTGGAGAAATACTTTCTAATGGAAATATTATAATGCACTCATAAAGATATGAGGGCTTATGCATTCATACAGATATGTTCTGTAAGTAGCTCTAAGGTACACAATAGTTAGTCCACTAATGATAATTTTGTATCCTCAGAAATTATTTGCACTAGCCTGTTTTGAAATTTTTGTTTGCATAGAAAATATGAGAGCTAAATGATACAATTCTATTTCACCTCACCTTCCCTCTGTGCCGCTATTATTCACCACTTTTATCTCAGCAGATGATACAGCTGGCATCCAGTTTCTGTCTCCTAACAGAAAGTTAATCTGTGTTTCTTATTCCTGGTATTTCTGCATTGGTCACAGGATCCAAAATGGCCCTGGTGAGGTGATACAGTCAACACTAAATTCCATCTTTCAGCAATTTTTGTTGCATTTTGAAATCTTTTTTAATTAAGAGGTCTTAAGGATAACTATGCAATTCCAAGAAATTCTTTAGTGGTAGGGACTAACAATTAAAATTATCAAGATTTGAAGCTTCTGTATTTGCAGATGAAAGACATCTAATGTTAACTCTCAGAATACGCTTAAATTAATCACATTACTCTAGCTTCATTTGTATTTGAAAACTCTTCTCTGGGCCTAATATCCTAAAATGAGTTAGTGCTTTTTTTGTCTAGTATCCACACGTGTACCATTTGGAACAGAAGAAAAAGATGTTTGGTTTGCAATACGTGGTGTGTTAGTTTCTAAAGCGTTGTCTGAGACTACTCATGCAGCTACTCTCCCTCTTCTGCTGCACAAAAAATAGATTAGAACTGCAACGAAAAATAGAAGTGTTTTTTTATTAGTATTTCTTGTCCAACATTTCAATCATTCTAGATTTATATTGCAAATGGAGAAATAATGCAATACCTTCACAGGTGTGAAAAGACACCATCTAACTTTCTCTTTGAATAGATATTGTAGAAATACTTAACATACTATAGAAAGATATTCAGCTGACAGGTGAGGGAAATGCATTGCTTTACAACCTAGGCAACTACCTAAGTTTTATTCTGTCCTAATGAATGCTTAGAATTCCTGCCACTGTAACTAACATACTTTTAGTGTTTGGTTTCAGATTACTGATAACACAATGAAAATTCATCAGAGAACAAAGCAGATGAATGCAGAACTTGTTAAATGAATGATCTCATAATAGTTAGTCAGTGGTAAATCATCAACTGGAAGTGATTCTAGGAGGTTCCTTGGGGATCAACATTAGACTCAGTGTTATTCAACTTTTTCACCCTTGAGTTAAAACATAAACATAAATCATTCTTAGAAAATTTGTGGGTGGCAGAAAGGTTGGAGAGTCAGTAAATAATAATGGGGACAACAAAGCCGTACACTGAGCTCTGAATTTCTGGTGAAATGAGATCATTCATAAAATAATAATAAAAAAACCAACCAAGTTGCAACTTAATCAAATACAGAACCAGCCATGGAAGAAAATGAACTAGGCCAGCCTAGCATTTCTGGGAATAGGTTGAGTCAGGAAGCTCTAAGTAACATAGTGGAGAGGGCTTTTTGGCACAAATCTGAAAAATAGTAATTGAAATCCTATAAATAATGAAGTGAGAAATGCAATTTGGAATTTTTATATCTTTATTTGTCAATAATGAGACAGATAAGAGAATATTTTGTCAATTTCTGTAGTCCATAGTTTAAAGAATTGTGGATTTTTATATATTTATTTATTCATTTTTAATCTGGAAATGTAGAAAAGAGCCACAAAATGTGGCAGATTCACAAAAGGTTGAATAAAATGCCTACAGTGAGACACTTCAAGAGCTTGGTTTGTTTAGTCTGTCAAAAAGAAGATTGAGCAGTGACTTGACTGAGAAGTAACTGTGAAAGTATAAGTACTCTCACAACAAGAAAACGAGTACTAGTGTTCTTTAATCAGGCTCAGAAAGGGATAACAAGAACTGATGGCTGGAAGCTGAACTAAGCCACGTGTTAAGCATGAGTGGTTAACCACTGGAGCAAGTTATAAAATGGTATGATCACTTCCCTATCTTTTAATGTCTACAGATCAAGACAGATCTTCTTTCTGGAAGATATGCTGAACCCAAACACAAGTTATTGAACAATAGGATAAAATGTGAAGGCACATAATGGAAAGCTAATAGCATAATATAATTACCCCTCATGGTGTTAACCTCTAAAAAAAGAAGTACTTAAGTGGTAATCCCATGGTGAATCTCTCAAATGGCTCTTGTTATGTCTAGGACCAACCCTTGTACTGCTTCTGTCTGAAACACCCTAAATTTTTGAGTAAGTTTTAAACAGCACTGTAGCAAAATGTCTTTCAAAAACATGTTCTAGAAAAGATGCATTAGAATGAAAGTAGGAATATAATTAAAAGTATTTTTAAAATTAAAATTGTGTTCATAGTTGTAGCAGTCTTGTCATAATAGGTGAGCAGTTATGGTATCATTACTTAGTCCATTATCTGAGCAAGTAAGTTCATATCAGGGTTAGCTTTGTTTAAATAAAATCTCAGACTAGCTTTGTATTTTCTAGTCTTTTCTGCCAGTAAATGGGTCACCTCCCTGTAACACAGCTGTGACAGGCTCAATAGTATAGTTTCAGGGTATCATCTTTTCAGATGACAGAGTAAACATACTCATTTGCTATTCCAGAATGAAGGAAAAATTTGTGGATCATTCTCCATAATCAGAACTCTCTGTCTGGGATTGGAAAAAACATTAGCTCCAAATCACAGAAATATAAAATGTCTTGATGCATGTGAAGAGAGCATCATCTAAGTTTCAATTTGAACAAATATTGCATATATACTTGACATACTGTACAAAAGCTTTCAGCCGATGGGCAAGGGACATGCACCGCTTTACAATCGAGGCAACTACTGATGCATTGTGGAGCTGCTGGATTGAAGGATTAGGCAAAAGAGTAGGGCTATTCTCCCAGATACAAAGAAGGTTTAAGCCACTGGTAAATCAGCAGAAATGGGTAAGGTAATAGCATCAGTATATATGTGTTTTACCTAAGAAAAGATAACAGGAGAGAATAGAAGTAATCAACTGCTTGTGATTGATTATTCACAAATATTGTGAACAGCAAGAAAGGCATTTTTTCCTTACAGCAAATCACATACAGGGAATGTTTTTTTGTGAGAAACTTGATCAAATTTAACAATATTGATTCAGAAATTATCAGTGTTAGCATCAACTTTTAATCATTCAAGTAGTGCGAAGTTGTCCTAACTCCACTCAGGATTTGACTTAATTCTGTGGCTTTTTTTAGTGTAAATTTACAATGTTTTTACCTATCAATCTATTCTTTCTAATGTGGTATAAAATTATATCCACTGTGGCTATAAAAGCAAGAATTTTCTAAATACTAAAGAAAAGGGAATGAGGCCTGCAGGAAAATGTGTGGCATAAACCAAGTTGTAAATGCAATTATCAAGGACCGCACAATCTCTGTCACAAAATATACTACCCAATGTGATTAACTTGGCCCCAGGTGCTGATTCCCTTCAGCTTCCAAACTAACTGCACTTGAGGAGAGTCTAGCCATTGTCACTGGATCTTCTGGGTGAAATGTAGACCTAGATATCATTTCTTCTGGTTTTCTTTGGTCAGGAAATATCTTTGTTGGGTGGCCCTTGAGCACTCACAGAAAATTTCTAGCCTTTGAGTTACTTGTGGATGATATCCCCAGAATTTCACCCAACTAAGGTATGCTTGTCTTATCCTGGCTAGTGTGAGAAAAAAGTAAGGAACAGAAAATAGCCTGGCATCATAGGTTTTCTTTAAAAGACTTGAGGAACAGTTCTTTGAAAACTTCAAAGGTTTTGCAACATGTTCTACACTTAGTTCTCTTAGTCACCCAGTTATCACAAGCACATCAGGAGGGTGAGATCCTTCAGTGTTACTCTCTCCTGTGAGTTTTTTATACCTGTGTGTCGTGGTTTAAACCCCAGCCAGACAGCTTTCTCACTCACTCCCAGTGAGTGGTGCCGGGCTGACAGCAATCGAGGCGCTCACCCCCCCACCCCCCCCTCCCCGGGGCTCTCCCGGGAACGGGGAGGAGGATCGAAAGGGCGCAACTCCTACGGGTTGAGACAAGAACAGTCCAGCAACCAATGTACAACACAAATCACCACTGCTACCACCAACTACAACAATGATAAGGGAAAATAACAAGGGAAGAGAATACGATACCACCGGCCAAGAAATGAGTCCCACCCAGAAGCCCGTGTCCTTCCGGGTAACTCCCAGTTACCTCCCACCCGGGGCATGACGTGCTGTGGTATGGAATACCTCCCTGGCTAGCCTGGGTCAGGTGCCCCGTCTCTGCTTCCTCCTGGCTTCCCCTCCTCCCTGGCAGAGCGTGAGACTCAGAAAGTCCTTGGTCAGGGTAAACATCACTTAGCAACAACCAAAAACATCAGTATCACCAGCACTGTTCCCAGGCTGGAAGTCAAAACACAGCACTGCACCAGCTACCACAAAGGAGAAACATGACTGCTACTGCTGAACCCAGGACACTGTGGCACTTTGTTCTTCTATGAATACCTGAATTACCCACATTTAAGAAAATGGTTCTACACAACCCTTTTTGGGGTAGTAGAAGAAGAAAGGACAGTAAACCAGTCAGCCTCTCCCTGTTCCAATCCTGGAATTCCACCGTCCTCAGACACCACTCACAGACACATCAGTTGGGTGGAGATGCTACTTCTTCTGGGGCCATGGTCTTAGCTAAATCAGAGAAGTTCCTCCAGTTATTAAAATTAACCTACAAAATCACTCATATACAAGAAGCAACAATCAGCAGAGGAGCTTAATCTTTGGGAATGGTAGCCATCAATAAGTCACATTTCTTTGGGAAACAAACATAACTGCTGGCGAGTGTATTTTACTGTTATAAGGCAAGGGAGCCGATACTCTGTGCATTAGTGTCAGCTGTTAAATTTAGTTAGGGAGTAAAGTACCTTTAAAGGACTTCTTCAACCTAAATATTTTTACATTTCTATGATTCCATGAGAGCAGATACCTCTTTCATTGGGATAAAAGCTTATTCCCAGATAAAGCTGTCAAAATAGTAGATGCTGAAGTGGTGCCATGATCAAGATGAATGCTTGTTCTTAATAAAACATTGTGTTGGGTAAGAAAGCAGTGGCCTTCACCTCAGGCACTTCATTAACCGAGCAACCAACTGATAATAAACCATTGCATCATTATTACTTAAATAATGATGTTATACTAAATGAATATAAAGCAGCATTGTTGGGATGTAAGAATGTGCTTATGTCCAGAAATTCCTTAGTTCTTATTTGCTATATGCAAAGGTTTTGTTATTTGCAAACCAGTATTTTAAGGATAAGTCTACTTGACAATTTTCTAGATTCCATTAGATGTTTCTCAGTAGAATTAATGCTTATATAATCAGTTGGATTTTGTCTTCTCTTGTCCAACATTCCAAACAATTTGGGTGATATGCAGGCCTGATTTGATTGCACTGTCTTCCCTACATCACATTTTCACATTTTGTTTATAATTCTTCCTCTACAGTGAAACTGCTCTAATCTATCAAAATTTCACTGCAGTATCACATGGGGAACTACCAGTTAAACAGGACACAAGGATTGTAACATTTTAAAAATAGCTTAAACAAGAGACAAATATGATTTCAGTTGAAAGGAAGCCTATCAGTTTGGAGAATCTCTAGTGGAGTTTTTCAGGGATTGGTCTCAGAGCCAGTATTATTTGATATCTTCTTTGATGGCTTTGATACAAATACTGGGAGTGTGCTAATGAAATTTTTCTGATGACAAAAACTTTGGCAGAGTGGCCAATACTGAGGAGAACTGGAATAGCATACAGGAAGAATTAGATGACCTTGACGACTGTAGTAAAAGAAGCAAGATGAAATTTAATAGTACAAAGTGTAAGGTCATGCACTCAGGGACTAATAACGAGAATTTCTGCTATAAGCTGGGAGCTCATCAGCTGGAAATAGTACAGGAGGAGAAAGACTTGGGTTTAATCAGTCAATCACATGATGATTATCACTACCTGTGTGAAGCTACCATGAAAAGGAAAGTGTAATCTTAGGATGTGCTAGGATGTTTTCTAATACTGGTAGAGAATACACTTGCACAAGGTCTTGGCATGACTGCCTGTGGAATAGCAAGTACAATTCTGTTGCAAGACAGTTGCATTCAAAGCAGAAGTGCTTCAGAGAAGCAGAAAAGAAATGTTAAGAAGCTCAGGCAACACCTGAAAAGCACCTTTACTTCTTTAGTTTAGCAAAATGGAAGCTGACAGAATACTGATGTACTTTGTAAATCTACTGTACAGCAGGAGGAGAACTAAAAAATGAAATTCACAGAATCATAGAATTATAGAATCATTAAGGTTGGAAAGGAATTTAATATCATCTAGTTCTAACCCCCCTGCCATGCCCAGGGAAGAGTCCCACTAGACCAGGTTGCTCAAGGTCCTGTCCAACCTGGCCTTGAACACTGCCAGGGATGGAGCATACACAACTTCCTTGGACAGCCTGTTACAGTGCCCTGCCATCCTCATAGTAAAGAATTTTTTCCCTATATTCAACCTAGTTCTTCTCTGTTTAACTTCAAAACCATTTCCCCTTACCCTATCACTACAGTCCCTGATGACTCCCTAGCTGGCACCCTTGTAGGCCACATTCAGATACTAGAAGGCTGCTATGAGGTCCCCATGCAGCCTTCTCTTCTCCAGGCTGAACAGACCAAATTTTCTCAGCCTGTACCAATTTTCTTAGCCTGTCAATTAACTAAAGAGAAATTAATTGATGTGGAAATTTGAAAAATGCTCATAAATATGAGTATAAGGTTCTTCAATGGTGCTAATGAGAATTAACAACTATCTGCATTTAACATCAAGCTCAAGAGGCTTAGAAAGAGGTTACATATTGAACTTGCCTCTAATAGTCAGGGATATCTTCCTTTCCTACTGCCTTAAATCCTAAATGGTTATTGTCAGAAATGTTTGCTGTTAATGTCTCCCCTTAAACTGAAACTAATAAAATGGATGCCTCACATTCATTACCAGTCTCATCATGCTCTATTGAAGGGTTTCAGTTAAACTCTTTTAAACCATAGTTCAGTGGGAATGGCTGATGCCAACAGCCATGTTCAATTAATATCCTTTGGTATACAATTACTTTCAGCCAATGAAAAAGCACTTTAGTAAACATATAAATCACTTTTTAGGTGAATTTCTTTGCACTGGCATTGTGAAAAAGCCATCAGAAACAGTAAAATATGCACTTTTTGTAAAACCCCATACCAACTAAATGCTTTCAGTTAAAATTTCTTAAAAGTACTGAAGAAATCAAGTCCAGGATAATATGAAAAATTCTCTGATGTTTTCCTCTTGGTAGCTGCATATCAAAGAGGATGACTAGTGATGAACCTATGCAGAATACAATTTTCAAGGTGCACAGTAACCACAAAAAGAATTTCATATCTAGACTGTAATGAAAATACCCTACAATAATTCCCTGTCTTTTTAACTGTGCATGAATGAATGAAGCAGAGATGCCTTTGAAAATGCTTTGCCCAATGGATTCAGTTAGACTCACGTTAAGAGGCACAAAAACTGTGACATATTTGTACTATCGCTTTAGGCATGTTCAAACAACTTAATTTATTTCAATCAAGTGCATTTACTCAATTCTGGCTCTAAAAAAAACAACAGTCTGGCAGTTTAATAATATCTTGGATGCAGAGAAGTCTTCATTGCCACAGAAAAAACTTGGGTATGGAAGCAGCACAGAATTCTTGCTTCTGGGACAGTGCCTCATGTTATGCCAAAATGAAGTATTCAAATAAGTGGAAATCAGAGTTTTTCAATACTGTTGCAAAAGCAGTCTTTGTGCTTATGACTATAGGAATAGGGAGGGTGTATAAAGCTAAGCCAACAAAAGGGAAAATAAATGTAAAAGCAGAACTAAATTTCAATTCAGCATAAAGGAATAATGGAAATTAAAAGGTCTTACTCTGAAGGAGGAACAGTCCAATTGAACATCTTTTACTTGGAATGGTAGATAAGAAGATCTGAAATACAATGTGTGTTGATAAATTTTCAAACTCACACATTTTCTTTAAATCCTCTACTGTTAGACTGCAGATATAATCCCAGTATATGAAATTTTTACATTAGATTTATGAGAAAATATGAAATATCAAAAACACACAGAAAAGGATCCAATATAATTTTTCATTTGGTCACAATCAGAGAGCTGTGGTCAATGGTTCAATGTCCAAGTGGACACCAGGGACCAGTGGTATCACTCAGGGGTCAGTATTGGGACCAACATTGCTCAACATCTTTGTCAGTGACATGGGCAGTGGGATTGAGTGCACCATCAGCAAGTCTGCCGATGACACCAAACTATGTGTTGCAGTCAACACACTGGAAGGAAGAGATGTCATCCAGAGGGACCTTGACAGGATCTTGAGAGGTGGGCCAGCGCAAACCTCATGAACTTCAACAAGGCCATGTGCAAGGTCCTGCATGTGGGTTGGTGGAATCCCAAGCGTAAGTACAGGCAGGGAGGAGAATGGACTCAGAGCAGCCCTGAGGAGAACAACATGAGTATATTGACTAAGCCTAACATGAGCCTGCTTTGTATGCTCACAGCCCAGGAAGCCAACTGTATCCTGCGCTGCATCAAAAGAAGCGTGACCAGAAGGTTGAAGGACGTGATCCTGCCCCTCTACTCTGCTCTCATGAGACCCCACCTGGAGTACTACGTACAGTTCTGGTGTCCCCAACACAAGAGATGTAGACCTGCTCAAGTGAGTCCAGAGGAGGTCCAAAAAGATGATCAGAGTGCTGAAGCACTTTTCCTATGAAGACAGGTTAAGAGAGTTGAACTTGTTCAGCCTGGAGAAGAGAAGGCTCAGGGAAGACCCTATAAATCTTCCAGAATCTAAAGGGGGGCTACAAGAAATATGGGGAGGGACTTTTTACAAGAGCATGTAGTGATAGGACAAGGGGCAATGGCTTTAAGTTGAAAGAGGGGAGATTTAGGTTAGACATCAGGAATAAATTCTTTACTGTGAAGGTGGTGAGACACTAGAACAGGTTGCCCAGAGAAGCTGTGTGTGTCCCACCTCTGGAATTGTTCAAGCCAATTTAGATGGGTCTTTGAGCAACCTGGTCTGGTGGAAGGTATCATCTCTTCAGGGGGGTTGGAACTAGATGAGCTTTAAGGTCCTTTCCAACTGTCCTGGGTTCCGCAGTAGCAGTCATGTTTTTCCTTTGTGTTAACTGGTACAGTGCTGTGTTTTGACTTCCAGTTTGAGAACAGTGTTGGTGAAGCCGATGTTCTCGGTTGTTGCTAAGTGATGTTTACCCTGACCAAGGACTCTGTGAGGCTCATGCTCTGCCAGGGAGGAGGGGAGGCTGTGAGGAAGCAGAGACGGGGCGCCTGACCCGGGCTAGCCGGGGAGGTATTCCATACCACAGCACGTCATGCCCGGGGTGAGGGGTAACTGGGAGTGACCCGGAAGGACAGGGGTTTCCGGGTGGAGCTCGTTTTCTCTTGGCCGGTGGTATCGTATTCTCTTCCCTTGTTATTTTCCCTTATCATTGTTGTAGCTGATAGTAGCGGTGGTGATTTGTTGCTGGACTGTTTTTGTCTCAACCCGTAGGAGTTGCACTCTCTCGATCCTCCTCCCCGTTCCTCCGGGAGCGGGGAAGGGGAGAGCCCCGGTGCGGGGAGGCAGGGGGAGGAGACGGACACGGACCTCGATTGTTGTCAGCTCGGCACCACTCACTGGGAGTGAGTGAACAAGCTACCTGACTGGGTTTAAACCACGACACCAACCTGAATCATTCTGTGGTCCTATGATTCTGTAATAGTGATTTCAAAGAATCCATGGGAAATGTGAAGAGGTACATTTAACACCATTTTAATTTTTGAAGTACAAATACAGAATAAACTTCCTGGTGCTGTGTTTTTCTGATTAAGGAGCATACTATTAGTCCTGAATTCCTAGGTTCAGGCTCTCCTGAGTTCAGCAGTAGCAGTCATTTTTCTCCTTCTTAGTAGCTGGTGCAGTGCTGTGGTTTTGACTTTCAGCCTGGGAACAGCGCTGAAAACACCGATGTTTTCAGTTGCTGCTCAGTAATGTTTACTCTGACCAAGGACTTTCTGAGTCTCATGCTCTGCCAGGGAGGAGGGGAAGCCAGGAGGAAGCAGAGACAGGACACCTGACCCAAACTAGCCAAGGAGGTATTCCGTACCACAGGACATCATGCCCACTGTATAAACTGGGGGCAGTTAACTGGAAGGGCTGAGATCACTGCTTGGTCAGGCTGGGTGTCCTGGGTTCAGCAGTAGCAGCCATTTTTCTCCTTCTTGGTAGCTGGTGCAGTGCTGTGTTTTGACTTTTGGCCTGGGAACAGAGCTGATAACAATGATGTTTTGGTTTGGCCAAGGACTTTGTGAGGCTCATGCTCTGCCAGGGAGGAGGGGAAGCCGGGAGGAAGCAGAGACAGGACACCTGACCCAAACTTACCAAAGAGGTATTCCATACCACAGCACGTCATGCCCAGGATGTAACTGGGAGTTAGCCGGAAGGGCTGGGAGTCTGCGGGGTTGGAGGCAGTATCGCTCAGTGTTTGGTCGGGCTGAGAGGGCGAGTTATCGTTCGGCTGGTGGTGAGGTGTTGTATTCTCTTCCCTTGTTATTTCCTTTATCATTATTATCATTGGTGGTAGCAGTAGCGATTTGTGTTATACCTCAGTTACTAAACTGTTCTTATCTCAACCCGTGGGAGTTGCATTCTTTTCGATTCTCCTCTCCGTCCCTCCGGGAATAGGGGGAGGGCAAGAAGGGGGAAAGTGAGTGAACAAGCTCTCTGACTGGGTTTAAACCACGACACTGGGTATTGGTCAGTGGGTGGTGAGTGGTTGTATTCTCTTCCCTTGTTATTTCCCTTATCACTATTATTATTGGTGGCAGCCATAGTGGTTTGTGTTATACCTTAGTTACTGGACTGTTCTTATCTCAAGCCGGGGGGGAGTTACATTTTTTCGATTCTCCTTCCCATTCCTCTGGGAGCAGGGCAGGAGGAAGGTGGGGAGTAGCGAGCGGGCTGCATGGCTGACTGGGTTTAAACCACGACACAGGTAGATCTGGGAAAAAATATAATTTGAATATTTATTTTTCTTCATGATTTATGTTAATTTTTTTAATTTGTTTTAGGGAAAATACTTGCATGATAGAACAATTGAATTTCATTTCACATCTGTTGTCTTATATTTTCTGCTAGACTGATTCTATCACATCAGAGGTAGGCAGGAGAACCATACTCAGTAAAACAAGACAAAATGACACTGAAACAAGGAAGCGCATATTGGAATGGGATAGTTACCTTCAAAATAAAAAAAACAAACAAAAAAAAAGCAATGACAAAAAAAAGCCACCCCAGGTCTGCGTCCTGGTTTCAGCACATGACAAGTTGTCATACTCAAACAGCCTCCAGGTACGCCCACTGCTGATGGCAGCAGCCTCACACCAAGAGTGATACTGGTCAAACTAGAGAAATCAGCCAGGTGGAAACCCTTTGTGCACCAGTGACAGAAGTGGCAAAAGAAGTAAGCTTAAAGTTTGCTGAGTTTGCTTACATCAAAGCAAATGAAGAACACAACAGAACACAGGAGTCTGGGAGAAGTTCAGAGATTATCCACCTATATTTCTGAAGAATAAGAAGACTTGTTCCATAAAATGGACAGCAAACAGAGCTACACTGCTGGAGAAAAAAAAAAAAAAAAACTGAGAAAAAAGCTCCAGGAATGAGAGAAAATCAAGGAAGCTTTTGAAGTGTGAAATGAGACAGTCAGAGATTTTTTTGGGGGAGAGAATTGTGAGTTGCCAAAATGAGCATAACACAAAGAGAGCACTCAGAACCTGTGCTGGAACGCAAAACAGTTTAAAAAAAGAAAAAATTAGACCTTGAAGAAATTCCAGAATCAAGAGGGAAATATATGTATAAAAATGTGTGTGTGTGTGTGTGTGTATAATAAAGTCAGTACCACTTAATTGTAAGGACAGATATGTCTATGTTCTAGGCTGACAGATACTCAATTTGTTCACATCCTGGACCTTAACAGACAACAATAACATCATTTTTAAAACCAGTAGAAGTATTACTGACTGTGACCAGAAGCTCTAATCTTACTCTGACTTCAGAGTTTTCCAAGATATAAGTTAAAGATGACAGTGATGCAGTTAAGAATTTTAATTTATTTCTAGTAAGTGCTTTGGGATGTTTGTAATATTTGTTGCATTGACATCTCCATGTGAAATCAATGGACATGTTATCAGTGTTGTAAAAAAAGTCAAAATAAATAAATCTCTTATTTACTGTGTCGCTAGAGTTAAGTCACAATGGAAAAATTGATGGTTGTGTTATTTTTCAATAGTTTGCTGTGATTGCTCTAAACTACTACATTAATTTGGTGGCATTGTTTAATGAATTCTGCTCAGCAGTTGCTTTTTATGATAGTCTAAGAAAAAAATCCACACAACACTGCAGACCAGTTCATCCTACATAACCTTTACAAATGTCTTTCAGCAAAAGTGGAAATATTTTTATATGAAAGCCTTTGGATATAGTTTGTATGAACATAAATGTGATCCAGTGGTTAAGATAGAGTTCTAAATTAAATAAAGCATGTTTTTCTCTCATTCTGGTATTATCCAGCTATATGACTCTGACGCAGACATGTAAAACTATGTTTTTTAAGTGACATGGTATGCAGTTTGCAATGCCTACTGGCAAATTTCATCAACACAAACAAAAACAAACAAAAAAAAAACCAAACAAACAAAAAGAAAACACAAAAAACCAAGAACATCAGAAATTAATATGTCTTAAAAAAATGTATCAGTGTCTTAGAATTGTTTTTCTTTCCAAATATGAATGATGATGTTTACATTGTATTTATAACAGAAGATCTGGAGTGTTATAAATGCAGAAAGCAGTATGTAAAAACGCAGAAAGCAGCATGTAAAAATGCAGAAATCAATATATAAGTTCTCAAAAGTATTAGTTTTCACCAACCTCTTTTTTTAAAAATAATAGAACTTATTTTAATTTTCTCAACAAACAGTTCTAGACATTAATTTGATCTAAATTACACAAATGCTTGATATAAGTTCTGGTTTAGAAAATGTTATCTCTATACTAAGTGAATTGAGCAAAGAAGTATTACAATGGCCAATTCATTGCCAGACATTGGTTCACATTTAGTCAAACAATAAGCTTGTCATCTGCAAAAGAAAGAAATTTCAGTACAGCATTTAAAAACATGCATAGGAATGTATCAGTAGGTGAAATAAGAAATCTTTTAAACTTATCAGATTTTACTAATTTTAACCTTATAAAAGAGGAATTTAGTGTGCATTCTAAGTATCCAGCTTTAATTTTTTTTTATACGTTAACAACCATTACTAAGGTTGCTGTGATAACTTGTCAGTTTTTCCTAATGGTCATACAAAGCTTTCATTAATGGCCAGCATGAATTAGACCTTCCCGTGGGCAACTTGAACTCAACTATGGACTTCTATTAAGGGTTTTTTAATTGAGTGAACAATTTTATTTTTTTTGGAAGAATAGTTTTTTTTCTTCACATTCTTTCCCCCATTTAGCTTTTCTGATCCTGAAGTGTTACTTAAGGGCATAATTAGTAAACATTTGGGGGTAATGCCTAAACATAAGATTAAAAGCCATGATTATATTTTCTTTTTTATCTAAGTTTTAATTTTGTTTTCATGATCATGAAGACTATCACAGACATTTAAATCTTGAACTTTTTGGGAAATATGATGATTAAAAAAAAAATCATGTTTTCGCAACAAAAATTGAAGGCATGCTTGTTCAAAACTCAGAACAGTCCTCTATGGCACATGAATAAGACTGTGTTTGACTTTGTTCTTATGATGGTAATGAATTTATTTGTTAACTGTCTCAAGATGGTGAGTAAAATCTCTGTTTCTGCTTTCAACAATAATACCTTATGTCAGTATCCTTTCTGATCATTACAAACCATAATCTATAGCATGGTATCTGGGAATCAGTAGAAGGAAAAATATATCAGGAAAAAGGGTATCTAACAAATAAACCACCCAAACTATCTCCTTCATATTTCCACATAAACATGTCTATTCATCTGTGTATTTGCATCTCAAGCCAGAGAACCCACTCAATAAAGATATCACTGGAAACAATAATATCAATAATTAATGGAAAATATTTCTTATGCTTGCCTAGTCAAAGTACTATGAAAACATTAGCTGCACCAGCTACTTCTCAGCACCACTAATAATCCAACGTGCACATGCTGTTTATGGTAATGACAAAACAGAGGCGAAGTTGAAATAGCCAGGGGTATATTTCATATGAGTCACGAAGACAGCAAAAGTTCATTGCAGTTGATCCTATATTCAGCCCATTAAATTATAGAAAAAGCAAAACTATTGCTAAACATGGCAAGAAGTGACAGCATTTCCTGAATCAAAAATAAACAAACTAGTTTGATTTTGGTTTAGAAAGTTTTGTATAGTTGATACTGTTATCTGTTAAATGAGAGGAAATTTTAAGGCTGATTTTTGTTTTGGTTTTGTTGTTTCTTTTTTTTTTTTTTGCTGTTAAGAGAGAGCTAGTGCTGTGTGAAAGATGCTAGTTTGACTTGCGAAATATCAGCAAGTTTCTGATATCAAGCTGTGTGGTGTGGTCAACATGCTGGAAAGAAGGGATGCTATCCAGAGGGACCTTGAGAGGTGGGTCAGCACAAACCTCATGAAGTTCAACAAGGCCATGTGCAAGGTCCTGCACATGGGTCAGGGAAATTCCAAGCACAAATACAGGCTGGACAGAGACTGGATTGAGAGCAACTCTAAGGAGAAGGACTTGGAGGTGTTGATTGACAAGAAGCTTAACATGAGCCAGCAGTGTGCACTTGCATCCCAGAATGCCAACTGTATCCTGGGCTGAATCAAAAGGAGCATGGCCAGAAGCTCAAGGGAAGTCATTCTCCCTCTCATGAGAGAGTCACTACTGTTCTTTCTCCTATGTCACCCATACCAAATCCAGAGAAAATTATTATAATGGAAGTCAAATGGTCCCTGTTTATCTACCTACTTATCTATTTTTGACACACAAGAGGATTGAAGTTGTGCAATTAATATCTGTAAGGTCTTTTGAAGAACTTGAATATGTCTTAGAATAAATATTTTTATCAAGCATACTGAAAGTACCATTTATTAAGCCCTTTTGTGAGGACAGTACCCAGCTTGGCACTGGTGGATTTTAATCCTTATCAACTTTTTTACATTCAGTGACATATTGTATGAGCAAAAATGAAGGCACTAAATTTAAATTTCCCATAGGTCAATATTGCACCTTTTATACCTTACTGGAAAAATGTTGAAAACCTTTTCCAGCTTGTCTTTTAGCAAAAACTTAAGAAACATAAATTCTTACTTCTTCCTAAAAAATAAGATAGCTTCCTGAAGAGGGTTCAACTGAAGAGCTTTCCTAAAGGTCAGTGAAATTAGAGGAAGTTCACAACTTCACAAGAGTTAGCTATGAGTGGTGTGTAAAAGGAGAATGCACCCTAGGATGAGATGGAGGAGAAAAGGGAAGGAAGAGGAAGAAGGGAAGGAATTTAAAAATTCTACAAATACAGAAGGTATTTGGAACACCAAGAATCCCTCTGTGCCACTTAGACACTTAGAACACGCATTTATTCCACTATATTATCTGCACATGTCCTCATGCTTATATAACTTCCTATTAAGTCAGTGGACTTCTAAATATTGACATAGAAATATATATATATAATTCAAAGGTAAATTATAGCCTTTGTTTTCAAATTGCTTGGGCATACATCATAAATATTGTTTATAGTATTATTTCTTTGAAAGTCATCTCATCAGCTTCTGCCTGTTCTTACTGTAACGTATTCAGGTCTAACCTTTCCTTGAAATCTCATTTTAAAATAATGTTTATATTAATGGTCTCTTAATAGGCTGTCATTTAAAATAAGTTTAAATGATTCAAAAGTACGACCAAGCTTAAACCATTGTTCTGAAAAATGTTTCATTTATTGCATTCCTTGTGGTTATTTAAGTTAAAAATTGTACAGTTAGAGGGTAAATTGCAAATACAGTAGCCTGTTTTATCATTATGATGAAAACCATACCAAAATTTGCAATATAAATTAGACTTTCCCTGGGACTTTTGACTTCTGATGCAAAGGTTGCTTTTATAAATGTTTCTTCAAAGCTCTATAATACACCAAATGCGTGTGATATTTAAATGATATATTGGCACTGCACGGTCATCATTTTGTTTAGGGATGCAGAAACTAGATGCAGGCTCTTCAGTACACTAAGGAAACTGCTCAGTATGCAGAGGTTTGAGTCACATAATTCCCATTAATTTTAATGGGAGCTACATGGATAAATCTGTATGCTGAAATTCATGAGAAGCTAATGTCAATAGAATTTACTATTCCCGAATTTGCTCTCTGAACCTTTGTGCCTGGCTACCTGCACTTCCATAAAGGTCCTGGAAGGAGAGAGGGGACAGAACAGTATGAAGTGATTAAAGCAGAGGCATTCAGAATTTAAGAGGTCTATGGTATGTGTTCAAAGGTAGGAAACAAGTAATTAATATCAAATGCGAGAAATGTAGTTTTAAAATTATGCTTTCTTGAAAATCTCCTTTGAAAGCATAATCTCCTTAAATCATACATAATGTGTTTTGTACATGACACATTTGGGGTTTTTTAAGTCATGTAAGAAATATATATTGATTTCAAAATCTGACACTTCAGGGAATAGCAAATAGACTCTCATTTATACAATAAACAAAAAAAAATACTCAGAGGTTGTTCTTAGAATTTACCTTACATGTATAAATATAGTTGCTGGATTTCTGTGAATTTCAAACTGAGAGAGATTCAAGCTGAACCCATTTGATATGTCTAAAAGAGTGTAAGGGAAGGAAAAACTAAAAAAAAAAAGATAAAGAAAAGCTTTGGAACATACTTAGGATGTTTAAGAAGAAAGAGTTTTGGGTTCAGCAGTTTCTGCCACCATTACCTCTCCAGAAATCAATGGAACTAAACTCAGGGATGAATAAAAGCAGCACACATTATGAAAAAAAAAGATCAAAATATGGTTTTTAATCTTACTCACATCTTAGCCTATCGACTCAAACACTGAACAACTAATATGCTTTGAGAGCTGTTCAGCACTGCCAAATACACCATCCAAGCACACTTTTTTGGCAGGATTATATGCAGCTTGTATTTATTAGGTAGGCAGCTATTTGAGTTGATTAGCTACAAACATTCCATGAAAAAGAAATAATTTCTCATTCACTATAAATACATGTCGTTTTCTTCACCACTTGCTGACTCAGCTTCACTTGTGGTCTGAAGGATGAAGTCATATGGTTTTTTCATATTCTTGTTTTAATTTGTAGTGTTGAGAGGAATAAAAGCAGTAGTCTGTGATAGCTTACCCTTGTTCTGTTGCACTGCTCCTAAGGACAAGCTAGAAAATCCTGCTAATGATTGAAGAAGTCACCAGCAAACTTTCTTTGGAGAGTCAGAGAAGGAGACAGCAGTGATACCAAACACATTGACTATACACATCTGGCAAACAACTTAAGGGCTGGTGCCAACTTTTATGAGTAAACCTGAAAGATCAGGACTTAGCAGGGACTGGGGAGTGGGATGGTTTCTTGACTGTCTCTCCTCAAGTAACCTAAGGAAACTGAGCTCATCACAGGTTTTTCTGGTTTGGTTTTCTTCCCCCCTTTTTTTTTTTTTTTAATCCATCAGAACTGAATGTGAACTTGTGAACAACTCTTTGAATGCTGGGCATCTCTAAGAAGCAAAAATTGCAACTGACATAACTGTTTAATGGAGCAGTTAAAAATCATGCTCCTGATTTTCTTACTGACATTGGGACCATAACAGTTTTACTGGTTTCTTTTTCAGCCCACAGATATTCTCAGGTAATGTTCTGATCTGGGATATAGTTAGAACACAGTCATGGCCTGGAAGTAATGAGAAGGAAATAGAGAATGATTTGGCACTCAGCACCTAGCTAATGAGTCCATCCTTCCAACAGTCTTTCACTTTACAGGGGGAAGTTCAGTTTTATTACTACTCCTTTTGCTTCTTCAGGGTATATACTTGAAAGGGCTCCCACTTCAACTCTTCTGGCTGTCCTCCATGCTTCTTAAAATTAACAATTACAGACTTTATTCTCCTCTTGATAGACTCTGAATACCACCTGAGTGTGAATAGATAGATACATGCATTGCTTTCATTAAGATCCTATCTGATTTTTGACACAACAGCTTATAATAAAGCTACTTCATCTGAAAGGCTATTGAAGACAACTGGCAAAGACCTGGGAAGACAGGAGCTATGCACCTGGAGAAAATGCCAGTTACATAGATTTAGAGGAATGGGCATTGTCACAGTATCAGCCACAATGAAAGCATTATTGCAATTCACATTTGAAGAAAGGACATACTCAGAATTACACATGATAGATTGCACCAGACATGTAGGAGAAAACCAAACATATGAAACACTGGAGCCATCTAATGCTATGTGAAAAATTTGGCTTGGTATAAAGCTTGTCCTTGCTGTGTACCGAAAAGCCAGTTATTTAGAAAGCTATTCTCATTTCTGTGCTTTCAGAGAACTCCTTTCAGATAAATATTTAATAGTATAGACATTGCTATAATTAACAGATTTAAATGTACAGTTTGCTGAAGAAGTTTCATGGAATAAGATCAAATAATAGCAAATGTCAATGTATGTCACCCATGCACTTGCTTAATTTGGGATCTGTTGAATGAAAGGCATACATAAGGAAAAAAAAAACAAGGTACCCTCATGTTTAACAATATGGTTGCTGTCAGCAATGTAGTTGGAAGATTACAGAAGTAACCCTTAATACAACATAAGATTTTGCAAGTAGTGAGATGTGTATATATACATTTGGTAACAAAGGTTTGGAAGATGATCTATAACTTGTGCAAAATGCAGAAGTAGAGTAGGTGTAGAGAGAACTCGAAGGTGCAAACAGCTGAGTACCAGCAATAAAAAGACAGACTGCAAAAACTGAAAAGAACTCTGAGGAAGAGATTACAAGAGAAAACAGGATTTAACCTCTGCTGAAATGCTATAGAATCTGACCTGAGCAAGCATGGTTGGACTTTTAAAAGACCAATTTTTATAAATGACTTCAAACAGCTCTTCTAATGTGAGATAGGACATCTTAGTACAAAATTTACCTTCCACTGGCTTTCCCTGCCTAGTGGAAACTGCTGCATCTCTCCTCTCCAGTGACATGCAGCAACAACTGGCAAATGTTTATGCATAGGCAGTTGGATACTATAACTAGGATTGTTAAAATGAAAAAACTTTGCTTATATGGCAGTTGATATGGTATCCAGCTACTGCACAAGCAAGTCATTAGCACTGTATTTTTACAAAATGAGATTGTAATTAGGTGCCTTTGATTCTAAAGGCAGAATGAGTTGCACATTTCTGGCTGCCATTCCCAAAGCGTGACATAAGAGTAATCAGCCATAGACTGTTATTCCCTGCTTACCCCACATTTTTACTCTATTAGTAACTCGCAACTAGTCCCTGGGCAAGACAAGATTCTCAGTCATCAGCAAGCAATAAATATCTCTGCCAGAGTTGATAAGATTTCTCAGGCATGTATAGTACTTTTTATTTTAGTCCTGTTTTTCAATTTCACGAGCTCTCTCTGTGCTGAAGTTGGGTCTGGATCCTTGGCTGCTTTGCCACAGTAAAAACTAACTTGCTTCGCTATACTGGGCTGTGGCCAGTGCAGCCCTGCTGTAGGACTGGGAAATCCTACAGTCCTGTAATCCAGTTTAAAGTTATCTTACTCTTCCTCCTGGGATCTGAGCATAGTCTTAATAGACCATTGACTTCACCAAGAACCCTGTGCTTAGAATAATTACAGAATTGGGTCCAGATTCTGGCACTACACATCTCGAAATGGAGATTAATGACTACATTCAACAGCTATTTCCCAAAACACACAGTATTACCTTAGGACGTCACAAATGACGTGTGAAATGAGACACCTTTGTCGATTGTCATTGCACAAAGAGGATAAAGAGAATGACATGTAATTATTACTGTGTTATTAGCTGTTATATTCAACCTATACAAAGACAGAAAAGTCCAATAAAATCCAAAAGCCTTGGATTTGTTAAAAAAAAGAATAAACTTATTGGAAACTTCTTTTTCATAAATTTCACCAGAACTTTTTTCTGGAAAGGAAAAGGGTCCACAAAAAGAAAGAGAGACATTTTAAGTTTGTCTTCTCCTTTCAAATCTCATCCCCTTCTTTATCTTTACTTGGAAAAACTCAAAGAGCTTCAGTGCATTAGTAAAGTTTTGAGAGTATTGTGAATGTACCTTTGTCTGACAACACAGATGCAATGCTGTATCTTTTAGAAACAGAAACGAATACAAGGCATGTCTGCCAAAGTTAAGAATCTTTTTTCCAATTTTATGAATTTTATGTTTTGTGGCAAATTACAGAACATACATTACCCAATCTGAGAGATAAATTGTTAGCAAAATGTGCTAAAAACAACTGAAGAAATTTCATGCACCAGTTCTGGCATCAGTTCTGTAAACTTCCCAAAGGCGATTTCAATAAATTCAGAAAGTCCCTAAACATTTTAAGATAGATGTGTCAGGCAAATCAGAATCCCTCCAGTTCTGAAGCATGAACAGTATTATTTATATACGAAACATTATGAAAAGGTGAAATTATTTTTTATGTGAAAAAAAACCCTGAAGAATATTAATCCTGAGCATTTTGTTTTCTACATGGTACACAGATTATTTTACACTTAAGGGGTGCTTATTTTCTGTTCATTTAATTGATAAATCCATAATGGAAGTTTTCAAATATTTTTATTAAGAAAAAAGAATACCGCATAACATTAACGTTCACGATTTCACTTAAGAGCTGGCCAGCAGATCATCAAAAGGTACGTTAAAAAGAAAATTAATATTGAATTGTTTGTAATGGTATCCAGCAGGCATCAGCACAAGGTCCAATGATGTTCAGTATTCCCAGCAGTGATCTGAAAGTGCAAATAAAAATTACCATGCCAAGGATCAGAGGATGACAGAAAGATTTCTTGAGTAGTATATAATGATGAGATCAAGGAAGAGGATATCTTTTTACAAGCTTGACCCATTGAAAAAATAATTATTTTAGGAGAGCTGAATGCACAGTTATACATCAATACAAAAGAATTTCATCCCAAAAAAAATGGGGTACAGTGTCTTGGAATGCCTTGGATCTACAGGGATTTATGAGCCATAATCAACCAGCAACTCAACACGAGCTCCCATTGTTAAGCTGCAAGATCAGACCTAATGTAATCCTTGAATACTGATGCAATTGTTGGAATAATTCCCATAGATCTGCTGTCCACATTTTAATGGGAATGGTGGAAAAAAAATTGATAGTTCTCAAAATTGTATTCAAAATTAATTTGAGTACAGGAGGAAATTATTTGCTGTGAAAGTATAAACTCAATCACAAGGAGGGCTGAGGGTGACTTGATTATAGACCATGGGAGAAAACCCTCTTATGTATATAATCTTTATCTTGAAGGGAGAATAACAAAACAACCACTCTACCATTCCCACCAGGCCCCAAAAGAAAAAAAAAAAGTATAATAATAATAATAATTCTGAAGCTGAACACTGACAAATTAGAAACAAAGACTTTTTCTACTATTGAAAATAAATATTGAAATAAATTGCACAAAAATGATGAGTTCTTCTTATTGGCATATCTTCAAATCATGACACAAGATAGAATTTCAACAAATACTAGCTGTTCTTTAGTTAAAAAATAATTTTATTACACTTGACACACAAAAAAGCAAGTAGATAAAAGTTAAGGGGTTTTCACATACCAGCAAACTAGCTGATGTTGAATTTCAGAAATACAAAGCCTAATAGAGAAAAGAAGAAATAAAATAGAAATTAGAAGGATCTATTCAAAATTACATTGTTTGAAGATCTGAGGCCTGACTTGGGGATTTTGTTATAATTCTAAGCAAGGATCTCTTACTAGACCATGTGCTCTACTGTGGTATGCATTGCATAACTATGGAAAATGTCTTAATGTAGGTATTTTTCATTCACATAAAATTGTCTGTTAGAATTTATATCCCAGCTGGTATGATGTTATACAGAAACAATATCATGTGTTGTTCTGCAAGTTGTGCATATGTTTGGTTTCTGAGGCCAAAAATCAGGATGTGGTTTGAAAGAAAGTGGGAGGAGTCAACTAGTAAAAGTGTTACACCATATGACAACCTCAAAAAAAAAAAAGCCTATCAGTTGGGAAAATATATAGCAGAAGCAGAGACTGCCTTTACTGCAGTAACTAGTGATCTGCTGTGCACATGTGCACGTTCTCATGCCACTGGAATTTTAAAAGAATAGCATTGCAGCTTGTTGTTTGAGTAGTCTAAACGTCCACAATGATAAAGCAAACCCACTTATTTGTCATGTAATCCGATATATTGTGCTAGTATAAATCACTCAGAATTTCAATGTATTAGAGGTAACCTAAATTATTAAGAATAAAAATGGCTTCTTATGTCTAGAATAGGAGTCAAGATGGTCATATATCTCTGTATAGAGGTCCACTTTTAGGCTTGCTGCTGATTTAGGAGATGTTCCTGAGTAATTATCTACCAGAGGGTAAGGGTCTGTAAATCACCTGGGTGGATTTTAAAGGTATCAGAACAATAAGACTTGTGATCTAGAAAGTGCCCAACTTGTAACATACCAGTTTAACACACCTCTTCCTCAGGTGAGCCATGTTATCTGCTTAACCCTGAAAAATTTTTACTGCCAAACCCAATATGAACAAGTGGAAACATTTTTTTGATCCCTAAGTTAATATTAAGTTAAATACTCCCTGAGTATTTAACTTGGGTTAGAGATTCACGTGGTGTGAAAGTAAACAGCTTCAATCTCAGTAAGTACAAGTAATAAATGAAATAAATAAATAAATAAAAAATAGCTTCAGAAGTGGTTTTATATACAACTACTCTTGATACATAATGCAGTTGAAATAGTGGGAAAAATAAGTTTCTTGGGGAAATCACAGCATATGTAGCTCCCTGTTTGTTTCCTACATTAAGTATTTGAAGTATGCTGAAATTTTCAGGCTACATATGGACACACTTAGTCACATAAATTTCCCTAGTATATTCAGTCAAGTTTTCAGTATTTTTTTTTTATTTCTATGTTTTCTGACTGTATGATTAATGTAAGTAAATAAGATGGAATAAAATTCTGCTTCCTGAACTTACGTAAGTACTGTAATTAAAATAGCTTGAATAAACTATACATAAATTAGCCATTTTTGCAATTAGAACATAAACCCAAAATATGTCCTCATATATTTAAAGCACTTTGGACTTAATTAAAGACAGATAATAAATGAAAGGTTGTTCTCAAGGGTTAATCTTTAATTTAATCTTTAATTTACCAACAACCCTAACACATCCTTTTGTACTATATAGTAATTATGGTTTCTTATTTTTTAGTAGGGCTCGATACCGTTGGTGGCATCTGATGAACATGTGTCAGTGATATGACAGGCATTTCATACACCTGCTTCAGCTGTGAGCTGGCGCCTACCACTGGCAAAGCAGCCAGTAAGAGGTACATTTGCCACTTCACAGATAACCTAAAAAGCAAAATGTTGCATTCCTAATTTTGACATTTTGATAAACCACTTTGTATTTGATGCTCAAATACAATTCTGTATTTGATTGCTTAATTGTCTTTCCTACCCTAAATGCTGAAAGTTTCAAACAGTAATGAACATTTTTTAATGTCTCTAACCCTATAAACTTGTACCTGTGTTTCAGGCCATAACTCATTTCAAATTTGGTTGTGAAAGCATAAAGCAACACTCAGGGTCAAGCCTGGGTCATAGTTTAGGATAAGCAAGAGAAGATATCTCAGGTGTTCCCAGTCCCCTGGCATAGCTCTGCAGCAACAGCTAGCCATTTGGCTTTCTGGCAATGTCACACATCTAGAACAGCCCTGCAATCTCATGTTGCTAAAACAGAAGGGTTAAGCAATCCAAGCTGTTGGCAAATCCAACAGCTCAGTCCTGAGAAGAGCAGGGGGCAGGAGACACGCCACCCTGAGCATACTCCACACATACTGTCAGAGACAACATCATCAGTACTGCCAGTATAACTCACAGAGAGACTATTTGCTTGTTGTATTTTACTTTTTATTTAGGTTTTCTACAAGTTCCACTAATTTTCTATTAATTTTCTTTCATTTAGAACAAAATATGTACAGCCATATGGCAACAGTTCTGTCACCAAAATTCTCTACGGGAGATTCACAACAATCAAAGGTTTTTTTGTCTTGTTCTGTCAAGAAATACTAATGAAATCAACCTGCTTATTTAATGAGAAAAGCCGTGGCATTTGCATATTATTTTTCATACCACCATATGTCTAAATCTGAATTATTCTCAAGGTAAGGGATCTTCCAGTGATATCTAAAGAAAACAGCCTTGAGATGTTAGCAAGACAAAGATGCCCTTGATTGATAGTTTAGTAGCTGAAAAAAGAAAACTTAGGCCATATTAATTAATGCTAAGTATGGTTTTTTTGAGGATGACAGAATTCTGCTGATAATGAGATCTCCTAGAGAAGCTTTTTTATTAAAAGACCCCACTAAAACTTAAAGTTGCCACCACTGCCTTAAGGAACCTGCTGTTTCGGGATGTGTAGCCCAAACTACCTTTTCTCTCTAAAGCTTTTAAGGCAGTTTTTAAGTACACTATGAAAGACTTTTCTGTTGCACTATGAAGCATCTAAAGACAGTATAACAGTAGACAGAAGTGGGCATTATCATCTTGTATTTACAGATATGGCAACTAAGATAATTAACTGCCCAACACACTTCTACAATAGCAGCAAAGAATAGCCCCTAGAATGACTCCTTCAATCTACTTTAAACACTGTGTTAGAAAAATTTTTTTTTTTACCTGCCTGAAGATTTTTTCATTATGAAATAGTTTGGGAGTTCTTTTTCAGTTCCAATTATTTTTTAAGAAAATTAAGCAATTTTTTAAATTTTTGCGTTTATAGTATCCTTACTGTTTCTGACATCCTCTTGAAGTTTGGAAAATACCTTTCCATTTATTCATTGCTGTTGAGTAATGCTGACTTCTTAGTGTTTCCTCTGTGAATGAAAATTAAAAAGAAAGTCATTACTTGTGCTCCCTATTTAACTTCTAGATTCACACATCTTGGTAGGTAACACGAATAACAGTACGTTTCTGGAAATTGTATGAATTGCCATTAAATTCAAGGGTCTAATTCTGGAGAAAATCAAAAGTGTTCTAAAAGGTCTAAATAAAAAAAAAATAAATAATTTTAAAAACCCTTAACAACAGTGTAATTTTAAAACACATGTAGATATTTGTCTAAATTCATAACCCAAAAAATATTGAAATACTGAGTTGGAAGAGTGATACATAGCAAAGAAGCAGTCATTGCATGAATCAGTAATTTTCCTTACAAAAGAAACTCTGAAATCCTAAGAAATTAAAATACATTCTCCTTCACTTTATAACAATATTAAGGAGTGTCAAAACTCTGACACTCCCTTTAAGCAGTCATTCATTGTAAGCAATGACAGAAACATCCCACCTTCATGTTCCTCTGATAAGACAAAAATCAAAGGATACAACAAAAATGAAACTAAACAAAATGAAAAACAGTAAGTTTTCTGCTGCAAATTATGTCACATTTCTTTACAGAGCTTTTGTAAACCTTAATGGCTTAAAGCAGTGATGTCTGAATGGCAGGTTCTGGGATTTAGGCATGTAAATCATTTTTTCTCTTCAAACTTGAAAATGAAGGCCACAGTTTCAGAAGGCTCTGCCACCACTCATGGGGCTTTGTCCAATGACACAGATGTAGAAGCTTTGAATAAAATGGAAATGTCAGTTGCCAGAAGCATGACCATGAGGAAATCCTGGTAAGTGAGGTCTTTTGTCCTGTCGCAGGTCACCAGCTCCTTTTTAAACCTTGCCTAATGGCAGGGGCTGCTTCCGCACTGCTGGTCCTCTGCCAGATTTCGAGCTGATAATATGACTTGAAAGGTTTGTTCACGTGATTAAAGGCAAGGGAAGCTTTGAAGAGCAGAGCCTGTTAAATTCCAGTAAATAAGTTGGTGCATATTTTAGAAGGAACTTCTTACCACACAGTTCACAACTAGTATGCCCATTTCAGCATTAAAGATATACCTAGGGAAAGAAAATCTGTGTATAAGTACGAAAACATATCAGAATAGAGCACTCAGACTGAATAATTAATACAATTTTATATTACGCAACCATACTTTTTAATCATCAAAGATAACTAAGGTTACAAATATTGACAAGGATGCATTTCTTAAATCACCATTTTAAATGGATTTTTATGGCTGGTCTTATAACCAAGAGGCAAAAATATGTTGCACTGCATGGACACGCTGAAGACATGAGTTAAACGGCCAAGACTACTCTTTATCTCCCTAGGCAAAAAGGCAAAAGAACTGCTACTGAGTCAGAACAAAGAAAGAACTATCCTTGTCTCTCTGTATCTACTGTCTTTAAATATGAGTAAAAGAACCAGATAGTTAAAAAAAAACAAAAGTTAAAAAATTTGCCGGGTTCACAACATACTAAAAGTTTGTATTATGAGTTTACATAACTAATGACCATCACAGGTCCCCTCCATAATGCTAATTTCAGCAGATGCACTACCAGGAAACCATTATACCAAATTGTAACCAAATTTTCTCACCTCATCTTTATCAGTGAGGACACTTCCTTCTGCTTCACATGATTTTACTTTCTCTCAGTTTTCTCGATGTTTTTACATAATTAATCATACTACTGAAAAATATTTTAATCCAAATAATCCAATTTCCTTTTAAGAGCTGTTTTCAGTAATGCACTTAATAGCATATACAGAAATATAACCTATAACATTTTGCTGTCTTAAACCATGTGATTGTTACAGGCAATGAGTTTTATATAACTTTTTATTGTACCACAGTTGCACCATGAAGTTTACTCAACATTTAAACAAAAACAAAAAAAAAAACCAGTTTTATCATGATTCTGAAGAATGCACATTATCTTTTATTTCTGCATTAGCAGAGGGAGGGCTTCATATAAGCATAGCTTTCTAATCATAATTGTGTTAACTTCAAAAGGAAGCATTTTTCAATCATTCTAGCTAAATGCGATAGCACAGGTGGAGATTACTACTCGTTTGGAGCTGCTAGTGAAGCTGCTCATACAGCCATTCCCTAGCTCAACTAACTGGGGTGACTAGCTCATTTAAATAGTAACTCAGCAAAGAGATTAGGGTTTGTACTCCTGAGTAGCTCAGGAAATGTACATTCCAGTACCAAGAAAAGTGATCAGGAGTTTAGGGCAAGATTAAAATTGTAATTTTTAACTACCACAGATACAGCTGGAAGAAAACATGTTATCAGGGATCAAATTAAACTTAGTTGTATTTTGTTTTCAAAGGACTGTTTCACAAATAGATGATTTTATACTTGAAAAGTTGCTATCACTAAGGTAATGCCCAACTGGTAATAAGAACTTTACAGGGTGACCTGAGATCAGATTATGCCTTCAAATGATTTCTGCAGTGACTATTTGAAAAGAACACCCAAAAATAATACACTAAAAAGTCTATTATTTAAACACTCCCAAGAAATTTCTGTCTGCAAAAGATGAAAAATATTAAGCAATAATAAATTAATTTCTGTGAAGCAAAAAAGAAACTCCTGTTCCATGGGTTTCATATCTGAACTGAATAGACTCTGATTCCTAATTGAAAGATGTATTTATTTTGAATTGAACATATAAAACTCTTAAAAGCACTGTTAAAATATCTTACAGGCTTCAGCATTTTTTTATTTTTTTATATTTTGTTTCCATCACCAGCAAAATGCTCCACATCAGCCTGTTTACTCCCAAATGGACTGACCAGAAAGAAACAAGTTTGCAGTTAATCCACGTTCTTTTTCTTTTTTTCTTTTTTTTTCTTTTTTTTCCTTAATTTATCCTTCATATCGTTTCCTATTTGGACCAAGCATACTTTCTTTATTTTATTTAGTTATCTCTATGGCTTATTCACATCTGTCAACAAAAAATGCACATCGCAGTCACACACCAAGGCACAAGCCACAGAACTCACAGAAAAAGTAAAACAAGCTATATTAATGTCATTTTGGTAGTCAGGGGAGAAGTGTTCAAGTCCGTCTTTCTAAAAATAATGATTCATACAGGTGTCATCTCTGAATTTCACTGCAATTATCAAAAGCAAAAAATTATCATTTATGGAAGTTGCTTCTTGCTATTGAAATAAAATGCTTTAAATCATAGTTCAGTTCATTCACACATTTCTCCCATAAAAATCACTCTTACATATAAGGAAATGAGAAAAAAACAGTTATATTAACCCACTCTCAACCTGTGTGATCTACACAAATAACAAACATAAACCCTTTCCCGATCATCTATTCCTATCAAAAATAGATTGGAAGTATTTACTACATCCTAGAAAAACAGAATGAAAAAGAGCAAAACTAGCTACTCCTGCATCCATAGCAATGATGAGCTGATAAATAACCTCACCATATTGCCTTGTCAGGCATATCTAATAGAGATGAAGAAGTCTTTAATTAGGGCATAAATTCCTCACTGCACTGAAGTTGCAATGCAACCTCCCTTTCACTGACAGGTGCAATACTTGGGTGAAAATTTCTTGGCATCAGCAATCTACTCTTTTGAATTTACATTGCTAAGCAACATCATTACTTTGATTGACTCATGTACAGTGCTACACTTTCACCTCTTATGTACAAAAAGAAAAGATAGATTCTGATTTCAGTGCCACAGCTTTACACAGATGTAGTTTCAATTAATTAAGTGCACTTACTCTTAATTTACAGTCATGGAAGAAAAATAATTTTCTTGATTACCCTCTTATTTAGAAAGCTCTAACTCTTTTGAATAGAATAAAGTTACACTGGTCTAAAACTCACATGACAGTTAGGGGCATAGTTACATGTGTTTTTCCACAAGAAGGTGGCAGCTGTCCTCAAAGTTTAATGTGAGTTAACTAGGAAAAGGCGATTGACTGATTCTGAGGTTAATTGCTTGTTGGGATGTTAGAAAGCCTATGCTAACAAGTGCTGCTTATAACTAACAAGTGCCAATTATTTCTTTATATTCTAGTACACGTATTATGCTAGGCACTATCCAAACATCCCATCCAAAAAGATCCAGGGTGAGTTAATGATTTAAGAAAACCATGCTAGTTACTCAGGAAGATGGCTTAGTGCATGCTGCTTATCACAGATGTACAACTCCTCTTACAATTTTGTGACAAAAGCCTTTGGTAAAGTTATCAATGTATGAAAACATATTCATAATAAAAGTGTAAATAGTTGTCTGATCATAAACTTTGGTTTTTGTGCTACTAGCCAAAAGTTTACATGAGCAGATCATGCTTATTATGTTATTATTAGAAGCCAGTGAAATCTTTAAAAGTGGTGATATTTTAATCCTGCTTCCACATCTATATGTAGAAAAAAAAAAAAAATTTCTACATATAATTGGTGACCAAGTGTACCTAAAAGCCTGAAAAAATGTCCCACATAATACATAGATTATTATGTAAAATATTACCTAATATTTGTATAATGCGTTCACCTGGCTTGAAAATATGCTGACAGAACTAGAATGCATAACATCATCCATTTTAAATTGATATTAAATTCATAATTTTGTCCCTGAAACATCAGTAAATACCAATTTTAATTGCATTAATAAAATGTGACTTATGAAAGTAGAATTGTACTGACTGATGCAGATTTTCACTATAATAATAATGATTTAAAATAAGTTTAAAAAGTAACAGCTCCTAAAGAAAGAGGGAGTTAATGTACTGAAAATAATAGTACAAATCCAGCCTGTCCCCTACTCCTAGACAAGTCATCTACCTTCTATCAGTCAGAATAAAACAAGCAAAGTTGACCTGAGTAGGGAATTTACCAAGCTTTCAGAATTTCTTTGCAAGAAATCTTACAGCGCTTGGTAAAACTGCATTCCTTATCTGTAATTCCTTGTCTAATTTCAAAATATATGTATGCAATGGCATCACAACATCGCATCAAAGTTGAAAGCCCTTGGAAATGTATTAATTGTGAAAGCTGGGAATTATAGCACCATCTTTCCCTTTTCTGACTGTTAAGACATAGAACATAGAATCATAGAAAGGTAAAAAGTGCCTAAGGTGCAGTTTGATCTCTCCTGGTCCTGCAATGCAGAGCACATTTCAGCATACCGCTAACTTGAGAATTCAAAATAATGCAATACAACTTCCCTAACCATGCAGCTTGTTCAGTAGGCATGGGTGATCAGAACAGGGTTGGGTGAAGTGACCATAAAAACAAAAGTATATAAGAAAATCAAAAAAAGTTAAAATTATATTTGCAAATATTGCATCAGTATTCTTAGACTGTTTTAGAATAGATATGTGCATTTCTGTAGCCATCAAACATTTAACAAAAGATAGCTCCTCTAGGTAATTTGCAAACTGTAGTTTCATCTAGATATATGTCAGTGTAAATCAGGAACCTTCAGTTCTCAGTTTTTCTAAACAAGTATGCCATAATCTTTCCTAGCCCTGTTTCTGTCAGACCCTCATAAATCTACCACATTGTTCTGTCTCCTCAGAATGCAGTCAAATTCACGAATATTTTAAAGGTATAGTGAAATACACATATAGCAAGTCTATCATCGTAGTAGGAGTTCGTAATTTCCTTCACCTGCAGTATATATTTCATTTTAACACATGTTTAATAGACACCAACTAATCATGTTTAAAGGCTACCTCTTTATTATTGCCCTTTATCCACAAACTGCACTTTTTGCTGACCTTAATATATAAGCTGAAGATAAGCAATCGTTCCATATAGATGCTTACATATATGATTTGACTTTAGGATATGCAAGGTAGAGCTAGTCATAGCTCATATTTTCTTAATTTACAAGTGCTATTGTTGAATGTATTTCTTTTTGTTCTAAACCAGCTAACACTCCCCCAAATACCACTGACCCTACAATTCAATGCCTTCATTTTTTCTATACCCTTTATTTTATAAAAGAATAAAAACTTAATGACATTTATCAGTTCAAATCTTTTAAGACTAAAGGACTATGTGAAATATATAATATAAAAATTCCCTTTTCCTGGAATTACAGTTTTGTATTTATTGAATGCATTCACAGGCTCCCTTAGGATGTGAAATGTATGGAAATATATGTGCATTACTAAAGAAAGAACTAAATTTATTCTTTCCCCACATCATGCTCTTCTTTGCGGTAGAGGTTTTTAATTCAACACAGAGC
The DNA here is from genome assembly GCF_034315485.1 of Pezoporus occidentalis. NCBI lineage: Eukaryota > Metazoa > Chordata > Aves > Psittaciformes > Psittacidae > Pezoporus > Pezoporus occidentalis. The sequence continues at coordinate 513,991 of NW_026915724.1, read as the reverse complement.
TAGAATGAGATGAAGCCAATTTCCTGGTCTATATGTGTGACAAATGCTAAAAGTGGCACAAGATTAACAAATTAGTTGATGTATATATCTTTAAAGATTTTTTTTTCTATTTCCCAAATCAAAATGCATGCTTTACTGGAAATGAAGATTTCTTTAGAGTTAAGTATTAAACAGGAATCTTATATATCCCTGTAGTTTTAAAAAGAATGATGGCACATATGAAAACTAAAGAACAGCAACCCGAAAAAAAATATAAGACTTCTATGGCACATTAATAATAACAAATTTTAGTGGTAAAAATTGTAGATTTAGTGACTAAATCTCATATTTTAAAAAGAAATTTGATGTGGAAAAGTTAATTATTTCAGTACACAAGTATTTCTCTCATACATAAATATTGACAATGTATTAACTACCAAAATATGAAAGTCTTCCTTGTTAAGCCATGTGTCGGATAGAAGGGTTTTTTTAAATGTGTATGGAGAGATCTACAGTATAGACATGTGTGTCATTATAGAAAGGTTTCTTTATGATGGTTTGAAACAAAAACTATGAAACTTGACCTTTTTAGCTGACATAGTAATCACCTACTTGATGTAATCCAGATATCTGACACCAAACAATAAAAACATCTGTGACAACAAAGCCACATAAAGCTTGTGGAATTATTTAATTTTTTAAAAAACGATAGCAATATTTAATAATCAGATAAGCCTGGATTGGTTCGTCTTACACAAAAACTTTTGCACTTTGCAAATGCTAGTTTTAAAGGGCAATTAACTTGATGTGAAAGCTTTTTAAGCTCTTGTGCATATGTTTTGGTGTTACCTCATTCATTCTCCTTTTAGGACCTTGTCAGAGTCCACCTGTTTTGCTTTTGCTTAAATTACATCAAAATAATAGCTTTCTTTAGAGAAAAGAAAAAAAAAAATCCTACATTTCTACTGACTGCATCCAAACATGATAATATGCTTAAAATTCAAGAGGAGCCATATCCGGGTTGCACATCTCAGTCACCCAATCTCCTTTTCACATATCTGTTCATGTTGACAGACTATGTCATAATACATCAACAGAAAGATCAGCATAGAAGAACAAAAATTCGTCGCCTGACAGCAAGAGGAAAACTGATTTCTACTATTAAATTAGCAAAAATATGCCAACACGTCACTACCAATAAGGACACTACAGCTAAAAGCATTCACCATATTATAGTTCTGAATTAGCATTGGGACTTTTTTTTTTCAATAATCTTTAAATACAAAAAAGGGGGTGGGGGAGGAAGAGGGCGAACCCAATGATGTCTACATCCTTCTAAGTAAAGAATCAATTTCTACCAAACTATGCCATTCCGTTTTAGTTTTCTTGATATTTTAAATATTAGTTCTAAATATCCATTTAATTAGATAGGAGTGAGCACTGGTTTTTTTGCAGTATTCATTTCTGACAGGGGCTCTTCCTTATGAGGTCGAGACATGTGGAAAATGCTCTGTACCAATACAGTGCATCTGCTTCTTTATATCTGAGAATTTCTACTCATGTGAAAAGCATTCTGACTCTCTCATTGCTAGATATAATTTTAATATACTATATTGAGAAGCAGTGTTTCACTAGGAATTTAACAATACCTGGAATAAATAATGTCTTTTGCAGCCTGGGGCAACATCTGCCACTTATGCATTAATTCTGCCCCTGTTTGAACACTCTACAACATATGCACTTCTCTTTTGTCTGTTATCCTTGAGTTGTGTTATTCCCAAATATTGACATCATCTACTTTTATCAGCACTAACTGCTCTGATGCTTCGTAGTCTCATGCTCAGCTCTATTTCTTTCTATTGATTATCTTCCTCACTCCAGCAGGTAGCTAGCCAGCGAGGCTGTCCTGAGAAATAGCTTCCAATGACTTTATACGCACAATTTACACGGAATTGTTTAAAGAAGATATTAGCCTCAATACAAATCAGTGAACCTCATTTAGTCAATACTGCACAATTCAGCTGTTGGCACCCTGTCACATGTTAGTCTTTAAAGTCAACTACCATACCCAATCTGCACATTAGGCATAGTATTTAGTTTCATATTAAAATGAGGCTAGTTTTTCACTTTTCTTTTTGAAATCTATTCAATATACTTTTTATATCACCTCATTGAACCATATGATAGTAATATAATTTTAAGTATAAAAACCTGAGATTAAATGCTCGATTTTTGACAGTGTCCTTAAATATAATAAATTCAAAGGGAAATACTGTTAAGTTAAAATGGAGTGTTTTTCATTAAGTCCAATCAAATGGTAGACAACAAAGGATCTTTTATTTGAGAATATGAAGTGAAAATGAAAACCAGAAAACCTTTACTAAGAAAAGGTCTAGCTAAATTATGTTGGAAGGAGGTCTCCAGATTGAATCTGGGTGTTTCTTTTGCTAAAAATGAATTAAACTAAGATGAACTATGGGAGAATAGTTTACAAAGAAGGAAAACCTTGTGCTTTACAAAGATGAAAACAGGGCCTAAATACAGTTAAGTTAAAATTAAAACTACAAAGAAAGATCAAATATTAAAAAAAAAAAAAAGCCCTGCTGTAGCACCTAAACTGTTTTTTTATCATCAAGACAAGAAAGTAAGAAAATTTGGGGAATTTTTTTTTTTTTTTTTGCTTTTGTCCTTTTTGCATTCCACAGCAGAGCTCTAAAACTTTAGTTAGACATTTATAAAAAAAATTCATTTTTTACTTTAAGGCTACCATGCTAAGATCAAAGCTATGATTTAGTCGACAACTAAAACAAGGAGGAAAAGTAAAGTGCATGTGCTTATCTCTGAATCTGTTACTTGACAAATAGATAGCTCTTCTGCTGTTTTCAATCTGCATTAGATTCACGTGTTAGTGTATGTAGCATACCTATGATGTTTATACTACAATTTCCATGTGAACTCTTCAGCATCAGGATAAAAATAGGTGCTCTTCCTCTTTCTTAGAAGAAAAGTACTTGGTTTTGCTATATTTGGGAAAAAAAAAAAAAAAAAAGATGTCTGGGAGTATAAAGAAGATTAAAAAAAAAGAAAAATAATAATGAAAAAGAAACAAAGCAGAAATCCCTGCTCTATAATATGTGATCGATATATTAGAAAATGAAAAAAGGCAAAATGCAGAATCCTCTTTAAGTCCGGATGAGCAGTCATCTGAATTTACTAATATACATCTAAATGTATTTGAGAGAAGGTAAAAATTTTGTAACTAGTTAACCACTGGAAGTATTGATATCAGGCTACAGGTTTTATCCTAAATGTTGTAATTTGAATATAAAAATAGAAGCATTTTGGGTGACCTCTACTCCCTGCTCTTTTCCCTTTAAAGCTCAATGAGTGGTAGCTAAGGTTCTGAACCCCAGGTAGGAGAAAAATGCTGAAAGATGACCAGTCTAGCCTGCCTAATACATCTTCGTATGCACATACACACATACTCTCTCACTCACATACACATTTATCGCAACCTGACATTCATAGAAAAGCCTTTTCCCTTCTCTAAGCTTCTACAAGGCCCATTTCAGAAAAAAACAAAGGAAAAAAAAAAAAGCAGGGACAGAAATAAATGCATATTCAGGCATCAAAAAGGCAGGTGTGGTATGGAAATACCTTGTGTCTGCTGCAATATGCTTGCTGTTGAAGGATTTGAGAGCTGTTTTCCATGGGTCTAAATATGTTTAGGATTAGTGCTTTTGGAAAGAGAAATCTCGCAGATACTGTTTGGTCTATTACTTGGGTAGATCTGCATATTTAAAACAAAAGTTACACTGTTCTCACTGTCTTTCAGCTGCTTTCTTCTGTGCATGTACCTACCCATTAACTATAATTCTCTTCAAAAGCATTAGTAATTACTAAAGTAGATGCAAATTCTTTATTTATTATGCAAATTTCATCTTGGGAAATCTTGCAAAATGTTTATATGCATTCAGCGATTAAATATGTTGCAATGGTTCTTTTGGATAAGCAAGTGTATTGAGGTAGTAAAGCACACTGTGAACAGTACAGCATTTCTGGAACGATACAGCATGCACAGCAAAACAACATGCATTCTAAAAGTTCACGAAAACAGGCTGATGTTGCTGTTTTCTTAAGGAATTTAAAATACCTTTAGTGATTATTACCTATCTTTAGTAATTATATTATTTCGTTGTCACAGGGAAAAAAAACACCACAAAATTTCTTACCATTCTTCATCCTATTTATGCTCATTATTAGAGATACATGGATTCACTCTATGCTTGAGTTAAGCGGTACTGATCATGTTTTTCAGTCTTGAAATGGTAACTGGACTTGAAAAATAAAAAAACCCTAGGTAGTAGATTAGTAGTAGTTAATATTTAGGAGAAAGAATAGCTTTTCTACTTGAAACTTGAAAGTGTTTGTATCCCAAACAAATGTATTGTTTCTTTAACGCAAGTATTTATACTTTCATATCTCAGGATTTCTTTGAAATGGGTCCTTGCTACACACAAATGTGCACATGAATAATTTAAAGTAAAGTTTCCCTAGCTATTTATGTTGAGAATATACTCTTAAAAATACCTAATGGAAAAAAAAAAAAAAATTATTTCCCCCCCAAATCAACCTTATTAAAATATGATTGTGTTATTTATCAGTAGACATTGTTAGTTTCTCTGCTTGATTAGCTTTTGTTTAATGCTCATAAATTTAAAGGCAGACATATATGGCTTTTTTGATTTTTAGACAGTTATCAGTCAGCATTACTGTATCAATTTTTCATCAGAAAATAGAGATGCATGTTAAAAAGTATTAAATGGGAAAAAAATCATCAAACTGTTTACAGAACATGCGAATCTCAACTGGATATAAAACTGCCTACTCTGCTTCCTGCTTTCCTTCTTCAGTCTCACAGTTGTTTAGAGAGTACATGAAAATATTATAAAACTATTAAAGATATTTTAGTTATAGATATTCTCCTGGCATGACTAGCTTGGTGTAAATATGTCAGCATAACTGTCTAGGAACCAGTGGTTGTGTGCCAGTTCATGTTGTATAGTTTTAAAGACGTGTATGTAGCATGCTTTGTGTGTGTGTTCATGTGTCTATAAGAGAGTTTGTCTGCATGTTTGTATATACCTCATTTCTTCACCACTGAAGGGGGAGATGTGCAAGAGCGTGAATAGCCTAGTGAGAAAAGACAGAGTAAGGTCGGAGAGTGGAAGTGAGCAGCACTGCCTTTTGAAAGAGCCCTACTTGACCAAAGAATTGCCCTCCAGTTTGAGAGGAGGATGGGAAGGGGTGCTACAAGGGGCATGGCAAGAAAGGTGCCATACTGCAGCCCACTGAAGTCACTTGTGGTTAGAAAGCACATTTTAACAGAAAGTTTTAGATATACAGTGCTTAAGGTCCTTTGAACCATATTAAAGGAATCACAGCCCTGCAAATCAGGCTTACTAATAAGACTACATTTTGGGGTTTAAAGTTATGTGGCAAACCAGACACACCATTTCATTGGAATTCTGAAGATAATTCTAAAATGATGCTCACCTGACATAATGTGTTATTTTGTGTTCACAAGATGAAGTGGAATTTAGATTTTTAAAAGGGGAAAAGATTTTGAAGAGTTTTGAGGGAGGCCTATTTAGTTTCCACCTAATTTAAAAATTAGTCTTGGCTGTCTTCTTACTCCATCAGTCCTTGAATCAAAATTCCAAATCAGAATCTATTATTTTCTTACCCATGTTAAGCAGCGTTAAGTAGAGTGAAAGGCTTTTATTTACATTAAGGAACCAATCCTACAGTTTTCACACAGGAAAAACACCCTTTGGAGTCAATTGCAATTTATGCAATTTATCTTAGTATGTACAAAGCTTAAAGATTGTAAGCCACATTGTAAATTCAGTGTTTACCATACTTCTACAATAAAATAAAAGTTAAAAGGAAAAAGAAAAGAAAACACCTTTCATTTTCAACACTACTGGATACCTTTTATTATATTAGATTTCACTGCCTTTCAGAAACATACCAGAACAGAGCACAACTTTCAGGTCCATGTTCCCTTTCTCCCTCTTTCTCCCTCTACCTCTTGCCTGTACCATTTTGATGTTTAATTTGATGAAGCCTATTTAGTTTCTAAATAACCTTAAACTATTGAACTCTTTGCTAGTTTGAAGAGGAGACAATTGTTACTGAAGCAAATCTAGTTAACAAGGTAGTTAGCTTTTGCAACATTCCTCAGAATGCTGGAAACCAGCAGTTCCCCACTGCACCACACAAATAACAGTATTTAATGTTAAGCCTCTGCTTAAGAGTGGTTCTATTGAAACTGATTGGTCACATTACCAATGTGACCAAGAAAGTATCCAAGGGCCACCTAAAACTTGTTAATTCATAGAAGTGAAAGAATGAAAATATTTTCCAGTAGTTACCTACTGTAGAAACATAGGCTGCTGCTAGTATTGAAAAGACAGGGTTGGAACCAAGAAAATCCTTTTTCTTGCTTCCACAAAAGGCTTTGGGCCTAATTATTTTTAAGTATAATCCAGCCTACATCTTCTCATGCTTAGCTGCACTGAGTGACACTATTTGTGATGCCCAGTCTGCTGAAACTGAGCAGGTTGCTGTCAGTTTAAAAATGACTATAATAAAAGTGACCATGAAGATGGATCTTGTGATTTTGTGTTTCTAATCAGTCATCTGTGAAGAACACTTTTGCTTTGATTCAGCAGACTGGTGACAGCCATGATTGATAGTGCATGAGGATGAAAAAAGGTTATTAACTGTCTTCCTATTAAACTCAATGTATTACCCCTCTAGGTGCATCTCATACTTTAACTTAAAGTACTTACTCAGGTAAGGTCAAGAATGAACTCTATAAACACAGTATCCATCCTGTTGTAGATGATCCAGGAACTCTAATGTTAAATTTTGAAAGTTCAGCATTAAACCACATCTGATCTCTGCTACCTTAATTACTGCACCAAAACCAAAAACGAAGCAGACTTTTGCAGGCATCTAAATATATAGCTGCACACAAATATTTTTGTGTGAAAAAGGGACAAATCAATTGTTTCTGTGTATTTGTGCATACACATACACATGCATACATTTTACTTATTACAATAGTCACAAAATAAAAGTCTGATTAATCTTATGTTAACAAAAGGAATGTGGAACAGGGATACGAAGTGTCTGTGCAGCTAAAGTATGACTCTTACACAGAAAACAGCATTTAAACTGCCAGTAGTTAATTTCATTAACTGGATCAGGTGCAACTTAATATTTTACAAAGGCTTCCTATTAAAAGCAAATCCAAATGTTTTAGCATAAATGGAAAAACTTCTATTTGTTGCCTCATAGCTTGTTTTAGTTTTAGGTTTTAGTTCCTTCTTTTTACTGATGATTAGTTTAGCAGTCAATACTCATAATTATCTACTGAAGAAGAAAGGAAAATGCTATGAATATTAATTTTTTTAATTACTATTTGGTGGAAATACTGATTCCTAGGGTACTTTTAATTTCTAAGCATGTCTCTGTGAAGAGATAATTTTAAGGGAGTTTAAGGAAAAAAGAGTGAAATGCTTTTTCTGTGTTTGTTATTATTACTGACACCAGAAATGAACTAAAAGGGGAAAACTGTCCATATTGTGTATGCAGGTTTGCATCTTTTTAGAGTCACAAGTTTATTTTGGGAGTAAATATTTAAAACTCATGTGACCACCTTTTTAGAATTAGGGTTTTTACAAACACTTCTTCATAATCTAAAAGAATTTAAATTTTGAATTTGATTTTATCTTTATGAATACATTTCAAACACTCTTTGAATTTGTTTATGCATATCTTACATAACTATCATTTTCTGTTAACAATAAATAGACAAAAAAAATCAAAAATCCTGTGATTCTACCTACAGTGTGCACACTGTCATCTGAAGGAATGTATATATACAATTCTTTAAAATAAGCTTTTTTTCACATCAGGTCCAAGATCACCCCCAAAATGCATATATTCCATATCTATCTTTCATAGTATTAAAACATACTTTTAAATTTAGTTTTGTAATAGTTCTTAATTTCCTCTTTAAAATAGATTAAAAATATTTCTGCACTTACTAAAATAATTTCAGAAGGAAGCAAGAATATTATTCCAAGCTTAGCTCATTTTGGAGAAAGAAGGAAAAAGTAAATCTCTATCTTGACTACTTTATAATGTACTGTCATGCATAAAGTCTGCAACCTAAGAAAATGTTTTAATTTTTTTCAAGGTTCCCCTGAATGTTAGTAGTTGCTTTTATTATGATTTTCTTAAAGCATTCATAGGGGGCTAAAAAGAATTCAGAATAGATATCTACCTAATAATCTACCTAATATGAGGATGCTGTCCCATAAGAAGTGTTAAACAATCCTTTGTAAGATCTTTATTTCTGGGAAGTGTGTTCCTTTCAGGTGTGGACCTGGGAATAGGCGCCAATTTTCCCTTCAGTAACATTTCTGCTTTATAATAAATTGCAATCCTATTGTAGCCCCATGTGGATTTACAGCTGGCAGGCTTTCTCTCTGACAATTTGGGGTCACTGTGTATATAGGTGAGCAATAATTTCAGGGGTGATGGAGATATTGACAGAATTTAAGAATCTAAGTTCCCAGGCAAATATTTGTAAAATGTGCACATCTTCATTGGGGTTTAGTCAATAAGACTTCTGGATGATATTGTTTGCCTTGTTCGTGCATTGTTTTTTTGTCCAAAACTATCTAAAATATTCATCCCTATTTGTGCCTGTGTCAGTACGATGAAACGCTGAAAGTAAAAGCTATCATCCCTCCCTGAAGCACATTTAAACAAAGAAGAAATTTATAGCTATTAGCATCTTAGTCAAAAAATGCATATAGCATGCTTCTAGCAAACCAGAATTGTATGAACCAGGTGGCAGCATTTGTTTGGGGTAACACTATAGGTGCCTAGAACAAATAAAGCCATTTTATCAGACTTCTTATCGAACGAAGGAGGCCCTGCCAGTGTTGAGATTTTCTGACAAAGGGCCAGATCTCCATTTACTCACTCAAGAACGAACTGGCAGGATCGGGCACATTCTGTTCATCTCGTGTGTATAACCTATAGAGAAAAAGTAAGTCTAAACATAACTCCAGCCATATGTAAAAAAAGTGAAAATGTTTCAGTTGCTGTGAATGAAATTAATAAATGGGATTTTTTTCCTCCAGGTTCTTAAAAAGAATTGTCACAAGGACAAAACAGAAGAACCCAAATAATGAAACAAAGGATGGGGTAGGGCCATTTAACCTGGAGCAATCATTTCCTTGGTTTAAGGTTTATTTAAAAGGTAGAGCAGGTCTGAAACGTCAAACCCAGTGGTATCCTTTGAAACACTTCTTTATTCCAGCACTCACTACACACACGAAAAGCAAATCCTGCAATAAACTGCAAGCTAAGTGCATGTGGCCCAATGAGGACCATACAAAGGTGACATACGTAGCATGTGTCACAGCCAGCAGCACATGAGTGACATCGCCAGGGGGGACCCCTCATCTAGATCCCAGACAATCAACGCACAGTAAGGAAAAAGCAAGGAAAAAAAAAATAATAAAAGAAGGAAACAAAAAACAGAAGTCGGTGAGGAATGGGAGGGAGTAAGGACCAGACCCCAAACCCCACCTCTGCCCCCCGGACCAAGGAGGACAGTACCACCAGCTGGGAGAGCCGACCTCCTTCCCGCGAAGGGGACGCTGGCAGCGGAGGGCTCGCAGCGCGGGGCAGTTCACGCCCTCCAGCGCTGAGCTGCGCAGGCCGCGTTGCTCCCGGTGCAGCGCCCTCGCACCTGCCGGGACCGCGGAGGGGACAGCACACACACCCCTCACACCCCCAGCCCCCCTCCCCCCGCGCCCCTTGCTCCCCGGGTCCCCCGCCCCCACCGGAGGGGCTGCTGCTCCCGGGCGCTGTGCGGCGAGTCCCGCGGGAGCGCAGCTCCTGCGGCCGATCCCCGTGCCGTGTCCAGGGTTGCCATAGCGCTGGCTCCGCGGCGCGGGGGCGCTGCCCGGCAGCACGCGAGAGTCAGCGGGAAGTTGTCGCGGCGCATCCCCGCGGGAGCGGCAGCAGTGGCACGGAGGTTCCGCGCAGCCGGCCCCTCCGAGCCCCGCACATTGAGCGGTAGGAAGAGTGGGGCGAGTAATGAATTCCAGCAGAGAGCTGGAAAGGAAGCATTTTTCAGAGATCTGCCATATTTAACATTAACCACACTAAAGACGTTATTAGTGAAGGGGGGGTGGGGAGGGCAGCGGGGGATGCGATAAGGGAAAATAGATAATGACACATAATCCAAACCAGAAGTTTGAAACCAAGTTACTTCGCAGAAATGAGCCACAAGCTCAGCTTTTTTTTACTTTTTTTTTTAACTTTTTCCCCCCTCTTTCTTTTCCGTATGCTAGGGCTGAAAGTCGGGGAGATAAACTTCTTAAGAACAGAAATATTCCTCTAGCAACCAGGTAAATAAAATAGCTGAACTGAAACAAGAAATACATAGGGGTAGGGAAATGCAAAGGACATACTACTATTTAGAAACCCCAACGGAAATTGTAAAGTAGGAAATGAAAAGGAGGAGGAGAAACATTTCTGTTGTATATTAAAGGGAATGAAGATTAGCGGGAGAAAAGGGGGAAATAGCTGCAGAAGGTCTAGAATAAAGCACCACTGAAGACTAGCCAATGCTTAAAATATCCCAACTGAGAGAGTAGTGCTCTCATCCCTTCAACACGGGTGTGTGAAAGGGAAATCAGTAGGGATAATTACTAATATAGCACATGTCCGGAGGAACCAGTCCAAAATAAGAGATAAATTTGGCTGGTGAAGACAGATAGGAAAAGGCTGGAAGAAAACTGAGGAATAGAGAGACCTGAGAGGAGAGGAAGAGAATTAGAGGAGAAGGCAGGCTCTAAGAGTACAGGAAAACTTAAGAGGACCGGCTTGATGAGGTGGGGGGAGAGGGCGGAGGGGGAGAACAGCTACGGCAGAGATGGGAAGAGAGGGGGGAAAGTGAGAAGAGAGAAAGGGAATGGAAGAGATTAAGGACAGCAAATAAACCCGGGAGAGAGAATAGTTGGAGCGGATGGGAAGAAGGAAAGCAGGAGAGGTAAACTGGGGAGAGGGAAGGAGGGACAGAGGGAGGGATGTGGGGAGAGAAGGAAGGAGACAGAGGGAGGAGACAAGGGCTGAAGTCTCCCAGCCTGGGGAAGGTGCAGCACAGAGCAAGAGAGAGCTCACTCTGAGGGTTAGGTTAGATTTCCAGAGCTCTTAGAGCTCATCGACCAGCCCGCTGGAGTCACTATTCAACCCGAGTCCCAAACACACGCCTCACTAACTACTTTACAGCCACTTTCATTGATTTTCTTTATCAAATAAACATAATACCCGTTACTGCAACACTTCCTCTTCGCGCAGCCAGAATGCCACAAGCTCTGATTGCTGCATTTCTCCGGCTTGCAGTTCCCCACCCTCCACCCCTAAATAAATTGTGTTCTTTCACTTAAATGGTCAAATACATTATTGCTTGCGGAATTTTTCTGTAATCTGGAAGGTACACTGCGAGCTAGGCAAATCGTTTCAATTATAAGGTAAAGGGTCCCCATCGCCCTGGCGTGAGGACACATTATTTTCCCCACATTTTCAAGGGTGGCTTATATATCTACATACCTATTTTCTGCTAAGAAGTGGTAAATTAATTTAAAGGGAGATGTCAAAGTGAACCCTCCCGCCTGAAAAATGCAGGGAAAAAAATATACCACGCAATTTTAGCACATACACCTAAACTGTCACTTGATCTAAGCATTTCACTCTCAAAAATTCAATTTTATTAAAAAAAAAAAAAATTCCCCTAAAAGTAGTCCCCTTCAAAAGCTGTTTTTGAACCAGGCTCTTCCATATATGTCAAAGGGCTGTTGAATTATTCATTATTATAATTACTATCATCATTGTCATTATCCCTTTCCATGTGGAAATAATTTTATTATCGTAATTTGATATCTGAAGAATTTCCTGTTAGTCGTTTGATAATAATTTTTTCTACAGAAAAGAAGTTTTGTTTATAAATGAGAGAAAAATATTTTAAATGCTTTTATGTTTACTATAGATTTCCGTTTATCTAATCGATTAGAATGCCAATAAATCGATTAAAGGTTTAGTGTTTTACAAACAACCATTTTGTGCTTTTTGATTTTACGTTCAGAATGATTTTAATAAAGCTAATGCCTTCTCTGAGGGTTTGTTCCCTCCAAACCTAGTATTCCATCATTTCTATTATTTACAGTTGCAATTTAAAGTGTTTCTAATGAGAAAAATAAACACAAATAAAAGGAGGAAATAATCTGATTAAATTACTTTGTGCCTGTGGTCAACATATTTAGGCAAAGCCCTTAAAAATCTTGGTGAATTATATGCGATCATACAGTGATTGCGGAATATTAAATTAAACTTAGATAAATCCGCATTGAAGGAGGCAGCACCCAATCCTGAATTTATTTCCCATTTTCTATAACAGCATCACTGCTCTCCTCTCTTTGCAATGACAATGTGCCAAATCTAGGCATTTTGAAAACATTTTCCATATGCTTTAACTGGAGACTGATAGACAAAGAAGAAAAGGAGATGGTCTTTTTTCTCTTGAGGTATATTTCCTTTAACTTTTCCTCCAACCTTTTCTGCTCTTCATCATTTTTAAACAAAAGTTTTAAAATCATTAGGACCTTTTTTTTTTATTTGCCTCCCCCCCCCCCCCCCCCCCATCCTTATCGCGTAATCAGTTCCTGAACTGTGGAGTTTCAATTACGCTTTAATACAGGACTATAGAACTATAATTTCTATACCTTGGCGGACAACATTTTGGGGAGAAACCATTGATTCGTTTAGTTTTCGCTTGCTGCTTTTTGTAATTAAAGATGGTTTTAATTATACTTTTTTGTAAGATCAGATGTGCTGCTTGCTTGCTTGAACGTTTTTTTCTTTTAACGGTGCTTTTAATTTATGTGTAGTTTTTACGGATAACACAGAGGTGGTGGCTTTTATTTAGCTATAAAATCCACACGTTTTCTTTGAAAACTTGGCTCCTTGGGCGAAAATAACTGTTCCTGGTTGCTTTATAATCGCTGTTTGTCGCAGAGGTAGTTTAGCATATTGTCTACACAACAAAGATTCCTGGTTTATTGGCGGTGTGGATTGTTGGATTTAGGTATAAATATTTCATAACTGTCCTGTTTCTGCAGTAAGATCGGTAGTTTTATTGGCTTTTTCTCCCTTTCTGTCTGTCTTTCTACCAGAATCGGTTTATTTCTGAAGTCCCTTTTTGTCCTTTTCCAGGAGAGAATGTAGAAATTTTTCCCTTGGATATATCACTGCTGGAAATACGCTCTTGGGCTTTCTGGAGGGGATGAGGGGGAGCAGTGGCAAGCGGTCGTTTTCCTTTATTTGCATAAGAGCTAGTGAAGTGCCTATGAAGTTGGTGAATTGCTATTGTTTGGGGCTAGTCCTGACTGTTTTTGTTTATAAACACTGGGGTGGTTGCCGGGAGGGGAGGGAGGTCAGAGCTTTGACAGTGCTCTGACCTCTGAAAGCCCAGAGGGCGCCTGGCTCCTTCACCCTCGCTTTTCTCTCTCTCCCTCTCCCTTTTTCTTCCCCTTCCCACCCAAGGCCAGGAGCTCAGGTTCAGGGCATTTAATCCCCGCGATCTGCCCAAGAAAGGAGCTGGAAAAGGGCTGTTAAGGCTCCGGAGGAAACGCCGGCAGCAGACTTAGACCTGGAAGACTTTTATTTATAGTAACGTCCGGGTGCGCAGTTTTGTGTGGCTCCAGCCAAAATAACAACAACAGCAAAAAGCCCATCGGGAATGGCACTATATAAGCTCAAAATCTCAGCGAGGTGTCTGTACTGCTCGGCTGTGATTTTTCTCTTAAGAGAGACGTGCGTTAGACGCACTTTCGGGAGGTGAATGCCAAATCTGGGACAGGAGGGCAGAATTGAAATGCAGTCTGTTATTGTTATTTCTTCTCCCCCCCCAAAAAAAAAAAAAAAACAACTTTCCAGGAATCTGATCAGGGATTTTTGTTGTCTTTCCCTCCTCCCTTCTCCAACCCCCCCCCCCCCCTTCCTTTTCAGTATGTACTGGAATGTGTTTGATTTGGGGAGTTGAGGTGGCGTTGTAAATTAACAATAGATTTGTATACGTGATACCTGCAAAGAAATGAATAATTAATAGCAGCCAAACATTATGGGTTTAGAGTCAATTTCATCTCGGGGGAAAAAAAAAAAAAAAAGAACCAGAGAAAAAAAGTACAGGAGATTGCTATCAGGTTTAAGTATGTTTTGAAAAGAAGTTGCTGAGTTAAACAAAAATGTTAGTTAACACACTGCCTTTGTCAAATAGCCCCCGGGAGAAGAAGAGACAACAAAAAGGAGAGGAGGTGGGGGCTGGGGATCTGAAAGTGTCTGTAGCTCAGATAAAGGGTCTGTAACACTGAAATCTTGTAATACCTCGTTTCAAACTGAGCTCATCTATAGACTTACGGAACGCAGTAAAAAGACACGGATCCCCTTTCCCTTGGGTTGGGGTCTGGGGAGAGGAGAAGGTGGGGGCAGGGGACGCTTATTAGGGAATTATATCAGGTTATTAAAAAGGGGAGCGGCTGTGGTTGTAATTATGCAGATCCTTGTGCCCCTGTGTGTCCTAGCGCAGATTTAGGGAGTGAAATTATCTTGGCGGAGATACGTGGTGTAATAGGGCCCGGTTTGGGCTAGGATTTCTTTGTCTATTGAAGAATGGTCAGTCCCGGCCTCTGGCCCCCACCAGATCCGTCTCGCCCAGGCCAATAAGCTTTCTTTGGGGCTGAGGCTGGAGGTGGTGAAGGACAGAAAAGGCTGAGGGTTTTTTTAGTGTCCTTTCCTTTTTCCCTTTCCCTCTCTTTGAAATATAAGGTCACTATCAAGAGCTTATAGTGGTTTCAAGAGGAGGATCGGGAAAAAAAAACAAAACACAAAAAATAAAAAAAAAAACAAACAAACAACCAACCAAACCAAAATGTGTAACTGTGCCTGCAGGAGAAGTTCGGAGAAGGTGGGTGGAGGGCCACCGAGACCAGAAGAGAGGAGCTGAGGGTTAGGCGAGAGTCCTCCGGGGCAATCAGCTGAGTAAGTGAGGGAGGAGAGAGGGGAGCGGGAGCCGGGCCGGGCCGGGTCGGGCCGCGCCGCCGGGGAGCCCGCCCGCCACCCCGCACCGCCCCGCGGCAGCAGATGTCGGCCCCGGGTACTCCTCGCCTGCCTCCCCCAGCCCGCGCAGCGCTCCGCTCTTATCACATCCCACAAACCTGCTGCTGCTGCTGCCTCCCGGAATTAACCTTCTTCGATTTTTCCTAGCTACGTGGCGATTCCCGGGTTTCTTCTAAACTGTTAACATCCCGTAGTGCTTTTTTTTTTCTCTACACATACACTCCCCCACCACCCCCACCACCCCTCCCCCCTCCCCGATAACTACTGTTTTTAGGCAGAGAGAAAAAGAGAGAGAGAAAAAGAGAAAAGAATGAAAACGTTAGAAAGGACAGTAAACAGTGGCAGAAGAAACCCTGAAAAATGTGGACTCTCCTCTCCCAATTCCTGCCTCTATTCCCCCCCCCCCCCTTTGTTCTTTTAGCTGTAACTCAAGTACACCATAAACCTATATCCCCCTCCAAGAAGAGAGAAAGGGAAAAAAAAAGAATCTACGTCCAGAAAAGAATGACTTGACCGTTCTGACGTTTGGTGTTTTGACATTAATGACATTAATGGTATTGATGTTTCACCGGGAGAAAAGCACTAGGAATAAAGGAGGGGAGGGAGGTGGTTGCGGGGGGGACGACTTTAAAACTAAATTATCTTCGTTTCCTTATTCTTCTGTGACATTAAGTATACGTGTTTCTTCACTTGAATTTGAAATAGATGTATTGTTCTCAGGTGTTTCTTCATCACATTGTATTTAATTGTCTTCAGTCTTAGGAAACGTGTTGCCATCCTTCAGGCATGCACTTGAATGGACAATGCATCCTTCTATCTCAGAGTCACGATTCTCCTACAATTTAAGCCTAAAAGTCCTCTTTCCATCATACCCCCTCAATCTGATAACTGTAAACAGGTTTCAGAGGTTTCCTTTTCACTCTTTGTTTGCATTTTTTTTTTCCACCGTGTAAACAATGATGCAGAATATCGTCAGTTTCCTCAGCACCTTCAGGGTGCAGTGCCTGTGGAAATCTGCGTACATTTGCTCACATTTTTTTTCACTGATGAGCTGGTGCAAGGATTAGGTGAGGTTTGAAAAAGGAAGAAAGTTGCTCTCACGAACCCTCAAGTGCCCCTGACTTTTTCTTAAATTCCAGTCTTGGAGATTTTCCTGGAGTTTGAAGTAAGGTTTCTTTGGATTGGGGTAGGGCTCTTTCCCTGCTTTATTGGCAGGCTCCGGTTTTTTGAATAGCTTGGAATAGCTGTACTTTCAGGCTGACGATTTTGTTGTTTGCCTTTCTTCTCCCCCCCCCCCCCGCTTTCCAAAGACCTTCTCTTTTTTTGTGTGTGTGTGTGGTTTTTTGTGTGTTTTTTTGTTGTTTTTTTTTCCCTCCAAAACCTTCACTCTGACCTTAAACATCTGCTTTTAGCAACTCTGTTCCCTGACACTGGCCTGCGCTTCCTTAAGGGCAGCTTTAATTCCTCATCAGGTGGGGATTTTCCTATTAGCTTTAGTTCCAGTACTTCCCAAATGTGCTCCTGCAGCGGAAGGTTTAGGGCCCAGAGAGGTGCGTATTTCTGCCATCCAGGTTTTTGCTGGTTTGTTGTTGTTGTGTGTGCACACTTTTAATGGGAGATTGTGATAAAACCTTCCTGCTGGCTTTTGGTGTTTGAGGCCTAAGACAAGGTTTTGACATGTATTGCCGGAATCACGAACTTCAAAGGCATGTCAGCTTGGAGGTTATGGTTCACCTGTGCAGGGTCTTTGGTGCTGTAAATATCTCTTGCATGTAACTGTGACTTAGGGACCATTTCTGGTATCCCCATTTCTGGAATAGCATTATCAAAAATCTGCACATGTTGCTGCGGTGTATTCGGATGCTCTTTGAATAGTCGTGGTTTTATCTTCAGTAGGGGGTATTTTAAAGTATGTCTATTCCTAGTTTTAGTTAATTATCTTTTAATGAAAGTGTCAGTCATATTCACATCTGCAGTATTAGGTTAAGATAATTAGATTTTCAAATGAGAAGCAATCTTCTTAAATCCCACACAGGAAAATATTTGTAGAAGATTCCAATTTATAATGACATCTGTACATTTTACCCTAGTTTTCATCATAATACCCCCCCCCATCTCTCCAAGAATGAAACGTGTCTGGTAAAATGTAGTGGATAAAATATTAATAAAATATCAATTGGGAGACGATGCATGCATATGCATGAAACCTGTGTTGTATGCAAAGAGACTCTTTCCCTGGGATGATATTTACTTCATTTTGATAAGGTTGCTTACTTTTGATATTGTATATTCTGGAAGACTTTGCTTTTTATTTTGGTGTTATCTCCAAGCAATTACATGGAGGCCACCAAATAAAGCGTGTTACATTTTGAGTGACTCTGCGTGTGTGTAGCGTGTGTGCATATGTGTAAATAAACTGTAGGATGCGACTGCGCGCCTGTGTGCGTGTGTGTGTATGTGTAAATAAATCCAGCTTTATCTCTCTATGGGCAGTTATTCCCTATCTTAGATATATTATTACCTTTCCTTTTACAGGGGTGTCAGACATTCATCAATCCATTGCAAACGTGTTTTTTTCATTAAATCCCCATTAAAAGAGAGAAAAGGGAAGAGAAAGAAAGAAATCTCTCCCTGATGGAATAATTAATTTGGACCTTAAATTTCTTTTTAAGTTCCAGGACAGTTAAAAGAGCAAGTCTGGCGTCCCCCTTCTTTCTCTCTTTCGCTCTTTCTTTCCATCCTTCCTTTTTATTTCTTCTTTAATTTTCCCTAGCCATCTACTTTGTGTGCCTGTGCGTGTGTGTCTGTGTTACTAATGAACTTTGCAGACTTGTGTTTGTATCCACGAGCTCTCTCACTTCTGCTGCTGCCCCTTCTTCTCCGGGCTGGCTCTGGGGCTCCCGCAGCCCCCGGCAGCCGCGGCGGCTCCAGCTTCCCCGGCTCCGGGGCTGCGCGTCATTTGCAGCCCGGAGAATGTTGATCACCTCACTAATTACACCTCTCCCTCTCCTCTTCCCTCTCCTCTCCCTCTCCCTCTCCCTCGCTCGCTCTCTCCTCTCTCTCTCTCCTCTCTCTCTCTCTCTCTCATTCCCAGAGTGCATATCGGGAATAGACACACAAAGACATGCGCACTCAACTTAATCAGCCATTTTTTTAAACAGGGCTAAAACGATAATAATTAGCAGAATAAAGACATATCGGATTTTCATTTCCTTTCCTCCTTTTCCCAACCCCTTCACAACCAAACAGCGAGACCGCGGTCGGCACATGCTTTAACAACTCCCGGACCCCAAAGGACCGCTCCATGCCCCCCACTTCTTGCTCAATCATTTTTATTTTCACCCAATAAAGTTGGAGGATTATTTTTTTTATTATTTTTTTAATGAACCTTCTCTCGTTTACTTGGATGTGATCAGCTGTTAAGTAAATAAAGCAAAACAAAAAAAAGAGGCGAAGATCCAGTAGGAACTGCGAGGGGAAATGGAAAGTAAGTTTTTTCTTTAACTTTTATTGAGTAGTTTGTGTTAAATTTAGGTCGAGTATCGATTATCTTTCCAGGCTGATCTTGCACAATCTTTGATATTTCGCTCTCGCCCGCTCTCTCTCTCCCCCTCTCCCTGTGCCTCTTTCTCTCTCTCTCACATACACACACACTCTCACATCCCCAGATCCCATGTACGTCTCCCCTCTCTCTCTCTCCCCCCTTTTTCCGTCTGTTTCCCCATTTTTAGGTACAGTATTTGCTCTCACTGGGGAAGGAGGGGCTGCTTTTTCTCTCTTCCTTTTTTCTGTCCCTTTCTCTTTTATTACGGGGGTTACGGTTTTTTGTGTTTTTTGTTTTTTGTTTGTTTTTTTTTTGCTTTGGTTCGGGGCTGTTGGTTTGGGTATTTTTTCTCTCTCGGGCTGTAACTTTCGGATTAAGTGGAGAACCCTGCTCAGTTTTCAGAAGAGGTTCGGGGGGTGTCCCCCACTTTTTATTT
The DNA here is from genome assembly GCF_034315485.1 of Pezoporus occidentalis. Lineage (NCBI taxonomy): Eukaryota > Metazoa > Chordata > Aves > Psittaciformes > Psittacidae > Pezoporus > Pezoporus occidentalis. The sequence goes on along the minus strand of NW_026915724.1, from coordinate 494,762 downwards.
CGCTCTTTTTTTGTAGGGAGCTCGGGGAGAGGGGGAATACTGTCAGATTAGGGAAGACGTTACGGCTGTCAGAAGTCATCGCTCGCCAGCCCCTTTAGAGCTCGCACTCCGGTTTCGCACCTCGGTCCCCCCAAAACTTTGAGGTGCTTTTTGAAGGCGCATTCTGCGCTCCCACCATTCTTCCGTCTCCTTTCCATCTCCAACCCCCTCGGCCTCCCAAACTTTCGCTTTCGGGCGTGGGGTGGTTGTGATGGTGGGATGCCAGCAGGGCAATGGGGACCCTGACTGCGTGCGTGTGTGTAGGAGAAGGTGTGGGGTGCTTTTTTCCTCTCTCCCCCTACAACCCCCGTTTTTATTTCGCAGGTAGGTTTCTCAGGAGCAGGAGCAGGGATGGCTGTGCGGGTGTGTGTCTGTGTGTGCGAGCAGGGGGATCGCGCTGCTGGCTGCCGTCTCTGGCAGCAGGAGGAAGAGGAGCCCGTTAGGAGCGCGCACTGCCTCGCTGTCAGTTTCGCCGCGCAGCGCGGGGAGGCGGCCCGGCCCGGCCCGGGCCGGAGCGGAAAGGCCCCGCCAGCGGGGATGCGCCGCTGCCGCTGGCTGCGGATGGATGCTGGCCAGGAGCCGGCAGAGCCCCCGGCATCCCCGCCGTGCCGTGCCGCTCCGCAGGAAAGGCTCCTTGCGGGCAGGGTCGGGGCTGCTTTCAGCGCAGTCTTTCTGAGATTTTTGAAGGGGGATGGGGGGGGGGGTGGGGGGTGGGGGGTTTGGAAACTGTTGTTTTGCGGGACAGGCGTCTATTTTATTATTATTTTTAAACCGAGGACGAAGGTGTTTAAGAAATACAACCAGGCAACCGAAAAAAAAAAAAAAAAAGAGCATCTCATAAACAGCGAGAAGGCTGTGCTGTTCCTGGTCTAACTGTTCGTGCCAGAATCAAGTGCATCCTTTCCCATCACAGTGGCTAATGGCAGGCGCGTCCCTGCTTCTCCCCTCTTGCCTTGCATGAAATTTCCTGAAAAAATGCTAATAAACTTTCCCCCATCCGATGCAAACTTACGGCGGTTCCCCTCCACTCTTCCCTTCCTGCACCTTCTACATCCCTCTCCACCCCAGTCTCCCCAGTAGCGGCAGCAGAAAACGCACGGGTTGGTATTTCTTTTGTTACCTGGAGCCGGGCTGCCGGGGTCTCCTGTAGGCTGCTGAGGGCACCGGGTCCGACCGGGAGCGGAGCCGCATCACTCGGGTTCAGCCTGTTTCACCTCAGCGCCGTCCCGAGGAGGCTTTAGCCACCATTCAATAGCACACCCTCCTTCTCCTCCTCTTCCTCCTTCCTTAGGTACCAAGGCAGAGATCGCAAACATAACACCCCCCTCCCCAACAAAAAAAAAAAAAAAAAAAAAAAAAAAAAAAAAAAAAAAAAAAAAAGCCCAACCAAAAGACAACTTGCCAGGCTGAAGATGGTGGATTTACATTAAGCCAGACACAGGGAGGTTCACTCAGGAAGTCTGAGCATCCCGTTTTCTGACAGTTGCATTTCCTCGGCTCCATTCAGTCCTCCTATTTTTATTTTTATTTTTTTTAATTTTCTTTTTATTAGCCTTGTTCCATTTTTAATCAAGGATTATGTAGTTGGCAGGAGGAGAACGAGAAAGACAGTGGCAAGAGAGGGCTCGGGTGCTTTTGGGGTGGTTGCTGTGAGGGTGATTTTTTTTTATGGTGGATTTTTTTTTTTTTTTTCCAATTGTGTTTCCCCTGGATTTGCAGTGGCTCGATCCTTAGGAGCGGTGGTGGAGTGTTTAAAAAGATCATATGTAGCATTATATTTTTAGTTTGGTGGTGGATGGATGGAAGAGGTAGTGAGAAGCCTTTGCAGCCCTGCCTGTTGTTGGTTAGATTGAGGCAGAGACTTGGCTGCGATTGGGACGCGACTGTGACATGGGCATCGATCGCTTCCATTGAGAGCAATGCAAAAACACAGCCTGGGTATGTAACACTCTCAGTGCCATCAACACTTGTTTTACTTTATATTTACTGGCAAAACTGACAGAACGATCTGGAGTGCTTTTCTTTGAAATAAGGAATGCAAACATTTGGATGGGAAGGTGCACAAAGAAGATTGTGGAAGGAAATGGGGGGTTGAAGATTGGGGTGTGTGTTGGGGGGGGGAAGATCCTTAATCATCATTGCTCCACTTCCTATTCAACTGACTGTATTTAAGGAGTTTCTCTCTTTTCTCGACGGGGGGATCCTACTAAACTGGTTGAAATGAAAAAATCAGACAATCACCCTTGAGGGAATATCTGCTAGTTTTCAGGGCTTGTGATTTCAGCTGGTAGGAAGGCACACCAAATAAAAGATGGCTAGCCAGCTGTTTTAACCTCTTGCACCTGGCTCCAGAGCTGGGGCTCACCAGGATTATTCAGTTATTCGTGCTATCTGTGCTTGAATATTTATAGTGTATGATCTAGAGATCCACACAGTGCATCATAGCATCTCTTTCTCCTTTAGTTGTGGGCTTTTTGGACTTCGTCAACATAAGCATGTATTCAATAGTTTTCATTTTTATGATAATGAACACAGACAGTCAATAAAATATAAGGGGAAAAGTCATAAATCTGCAAAAGTGAAACCTACCCAAGGAACAAAGAAAGGTCAGGTAAACCATCTGTGTAAGTCACAGTAACAGTACCTGCTGTTTGGTTTATGCAGTGATACTGCTGTATTGTTCTCTAAAATGAAACTTATCCGCTAGATCAAGTTAAAACTAAAGGAAAGCTGGGGAGATGATAAATGGCATTGCATGCACCTTTTAGAATAGGGAAACGGTTGTGTTCCTTGATTTTTTGAATAGTTTAGGTTTATTTGTGAAGATGGTGCACCAGCAAAGAACATATAAAGGGGGTTGAGAAAAATCACTGTTTAATATTGCAGAATTTACTGCTTCCATTCTGACCATGAGCCTAAATTTACACAATGAAATTTGATTATCTCTAATAACAATATTAGATCCTGCACTGGATGGATGAGAATTGAGGTGGTTTTGTTGATTGCAAGGGTTTAATGTTGCATTTCAGAATCTGATGTGGTTTAGCCTCCCTTCCATTAACTGGAAAACCCCTGAGGTTTTACAATTATTTCTTAAAGATAATACATTTAAGATTGCATTGGTAGGCTGAAGAAAAGTCATAAAGGCAAGAAGGGAAGCCCTTAATAACTCTTGAGATTCAGACATGTTCAGCAGTTAGATTGGCTCTGACTTCACCAAGGGTCGACAATGTGTCATTTCCATGAAGCCAAATTGCCCTCTGCCTATATGATATTAATGTGCAAATCAATATTTCAGGGATTAAATTTCCCTTCTTCATTTTTTATGGTTTCTACCTCAATAAGTCTCAAGTCTATTAGAAGAGGCTGGATGATTTAAAATCTTTCACTGCAGAATGGCTTGTCTTAGCCTTGTTTCACAGACCGCTTTTGGATTTTCGTTATAAAAGACTAAAGGCATTCCAGAGAAGTTGATAGTCAATATAGGGACATGCTCACTGTTGTAAAGCCCTTGTTCGATTAAGAGCTAAAAAGGTACTGAAAATATAATGTATACATTTATATAATATATATACATTCTACTTCTTTAAAAATATTGTGTTAATCACCTATTGATTAATTTCAAAATCAATTGAAGCTCTTTCTTATTAGTGATCTGTTCAGCATTCTTCAGCCTTGTTGTTAATTTTGTTAAACAGCATGCATGAATTAATCTGCTGGTAGAATGTGGTTTGGGTTTTCTTTGAAGCATATTTAAAACTAAGCATTTTTACCTATTGAAGCTAAGTGGTGTGAACAGTTTAGTATTGTGGGGAGAACCAGAGCACTGTTTTCTGCACTTCAGATTCATCATTGTTTTAATGAAGCTGAGGGGCGTTTTGTAAATATTTTATGATTTCTGCTCAGATGCTTATCAGCAATGTTTATTAAGAGTTTCCATTGAATATTCAGGATCGGTTAAAAATTAAAATGGCGTTATCTGATCTGGAAGGAAACAATACATGACAGAAAATTTAGGTCAAAATAGGAGGTTGTGACTTTATCGCATAATCTTGGGAAGGCCCTACTGTCTATCATTTAGTGTTGTTTTATAGTCTTAGACCATCTGGACCAAGTTCCGCACAGCTGCATGAATTTCATATGTGATAGAACATTTTTTCCATTCAGTGTGAAATGTTCCTTCCTAAAAACGTACACCAGACTCGCTTAATTTAGTCTACTAAAAGAAATGCACATGAAAAAGGACAAAAGGCTCTTTAATCTCTGCAAGCTGTTTGTTTTTCTTCAAGATTCCTGTCTGTTTGGGTTTGAAAAGTCATGTTTATTGAGCAGATGATTCTGAGGTGTGACATTAAAATAATATATGATTTTTGTGCTAGTTTCTGCTCTCCTGGTTAATTTGCAGAACTACTTTTTATGCCTGTCAAAACACAGAGTTAATCTATTCTTATTTACAATTAATCTCAATAAAATTAATCTTAACTATGCCTTAGTCAGTAGCTTAAAATATCTAATTATATTCAATTAACTGCTGTCATAGTAATTAACACTGCTTAATTGCCTCTGCATATATTTATGTAAAGCTCATTAGTTACTGCTTGCTCTTTTTTCCTTTTCTCATTCTCATTTTTTGTGGCTCTGAGAGTGCTGACATAAAACCCAGTCTAGTTTTTGACAATTTGGGTCTTGAAGAACCTGTGGCAATGGCAATACATGTGTTTGTAACCTGTTATGTTGGTAAATATTTGCATTTTCATTTGAAAAAAGGGTACCAGAGCTGGATCTCTAAAGAAGTCCCAGACCAGCACCCCTCCCCGCCCCCCCCCCCTTCTTTTTTCTACCCAAACATACACAAAAATGTTTTCTAGCCTTGTTGATAGAAATATGAGAAGCCAGGTTAAGCTTTGTGTTTATAAATGAAGAGCTTTTCTGCATCTGCCTTGGGGCTGTACCCAGAAGGCAGAGCTTTGCTGCTCCAAATTCATTCAAAGGGTTAAAGACTTGGCCAAGGTTCAAACTGAGAAGCGCCCAGGGAAAGTGCATGTGAATATGTACAAGTTTCGTGTAATTAGTGCTTAATTATATTAACATATGCAAATTGTCAACTTAGGAGCTTGTTGAGCTGGCAAAGATCAGCCAGGCACAATTGCTGTATTGTTCTGAAACAATAATGGATTTCAAGTTGGATTGTGAAAACACATAACTAGCTATCTAATTTAACTCATACCATGGTGAAATTTCATTAGTTTCCATGGAGACTGGTTTAATTGTGCTGACTAATGTTCTGGGCTGCAGAATGTCCTAAAAAGAAAGCGCTGTTTGCCTAATCCACCTTACAATGACACTTGTTTGTACATGTTTCCCTTGTGTGAGAATTTGCATATGCAAATAAATAGTTTCTCTGCCCCATTTGTCATGGCTGTTCATTACCCATGAAGAGGACATTGTTACTAGGCTGTTACTGAGTCTCCCAAGACAGGATAGTGTCAACCAGTCCGGCCACATTCTTTCATAATTTGTTTCTGATTAATAGACCAAAGTGAGGCTCATTCTATTCAGGCCTCTGCAAAGGGAAGGTCAGTTCTGTCACTGAAAAGAGTTTCTGCAGCAACTGAAGTTTTTTTCTCTCCCTCCCCCTTCTCCCCTCTTGCATTGGCTAAAATAATAATATTTAAAATAATGTATTCTTCCTCTAAGGAATAACTCCACTAATAATCTCTAGTTTCCTAAGCAAAAGATAGGAAAATAAAGGAGATTCTGGTATTGGAATATTAATCCTGTTTTTGACAGAAAGGTAAACTGATATAATTGCTTTTCAGTCGAAGGAATGGGGGTTTATACAAGTGTGAAAGCATCGGAAAAGGATTAGCATTTTTTTGCATAATGAAAAGCTCTGTTGAATAGGGCACTGAATGGTTGACTGAATGACTGAGATGAAAGGAAGATGAAAATGAAGGCTCCTCTTTCTTTATGCCTATGTTCAGCTCTCCCTAAAGTTATGTTTGTCCAAGGCTTGAGAAAACAAGCAGAAGCTCAGATTTTAGCAACTTGCTAAGATCTCCTGAGTTTCCATCATCGTGTGAAGTAGTATGTGTGAGAGTAGTATGTGTGCAACTAAAGGATGAGAAACACAGGTCTGTATGGAGAGGAGCTCCAGAACATGACAGGCAAACCAAATATTGACTATTGGGTATGGAGGATTCCCAGCACTTTACTTGGGGGAGGGAAAGAGGCAGGAGGGGGCCTGCAGGGAGGGAAGGAGCTATTTTAAAAGTTGCCAATGGAAATTATGCATCAAAGCAAAATAACCTAATAAAGTTTGGTATTCAAGGAAGCAGGGTTTAGTCAATATCTGTTTTAATTATTAAACTATTTCTCTCTTGGAAAAAGTTATGAATTCTGACTCAGTGCTAAGTGTTTATGTGGTATAGGAGCCTTGCTGGGGAAAAAAAAATGACTCTCTTCGTTTGGCTTTGAAAATAGAGAAAGCTTACTGAAACAGAAATTGATACATGCATATAAGGAGCGGGGTTTTTGGCGTGACTGCATCAGTGTACACAGGTTGTTTAAAGCAGATGGATTCTGGTAGATTTAGGTGTCAAGAAAGGCCCCGTCCTCCTTCTGCAATCAGTGCTAGCCCGTACTGATTTCAACCAGAGCAGGATCAGGCCTTCAGACAGGGCTGCAACTGGTTAGCTGTTGACAATGTGATCAGTGCTTCTAATTATGTTCTCTCAACAGTAATTAGAGCAGTTAAAATACCATAAGTGTTGAGCCACTTTTGAAAGTGGAAAGTGGTTCTTTTGTACATATGTAAATCAAATGCAGTGTGAATAATTATTTGTATGTATGCATATTAAATAGTCCTTTTTTTTTTTTTTTTTTTCAGGTCAACATAATTACCGATTTAGAGCTACTATGGAAAACTGTTGGTAGTTAGACTAAATATTAGCTTGTTTGGGGGATTTTATTTTTAGTTTGCAGAACATTTATTTGTAAATGCTTGTTAGTTCAGTATTGGACTTTATTTGATAATATTTAAACAGTTTGAGATGCCTCTGAAATTGGGATTATTTATGGATAAATGAAGTAAAACTGTAAATGCAGAAAGTGCTTGGTAAGAATAAAGTCACAAAAATTCCCTCTTTTAAGACAAAGTTAAAGACCTTCTATGGGGCTTGCGAATGTTTTACTGAGCACTTTATGAAATTCCTTAAAACTTCTTTTAAAGGAGCATGCTTAGGGGATAGTCTTTCATTCTGGGAGTAGTTTATTAGTGTATTTCCGTAAGAAAAATGTGTTAATTTTAAAAATAAATTAATTTACATTTTAAAATATTGTTAACCGAGCACCATGTGTTGTCTCTGGCAAAGTTCCAGCCACTGTAGAACTGAATAATACATGGGTTAATAACTTATGTGATGTCTGCATTCTTACTGAATGGGCAGAAAACCAGAACACTGAGATACTGGGATTCAAGATTTTACGGAATAAGATGTAACACAGAATATGTTTGTGTGAACAGATGCACAGATAGAATAAATTAAAAGGCACGTGTTCATTACTTTTACCTAGTAGGTCATGGGTTCTTTTTGTTTGTTGTTCCAATTTGTTGTTGGTTTTGAAAGGGGTAATAAACATACTTATCAATAGTAGGATTTAGCAGACCTGTAGAGATAAACTTGTTTTGCATAAATAAGGGCAGCAAATTTAGTCTTTAATACTCTATTCATTTTTTTACTAGTCCCTGTATAGCACACTTACACCAATATTTTCATTATTACTGCAGCTTTTTCTTAGTTCCAGACTGAGCCAGAAAAGTTTGTACTGGTCTGAAATATGGCTGTCTTGTTGAGGATTGACTTTTTTTGCTTAAACAAAATATTCTCAAGAATGGTTTAACTTAGTTATATGATCAAAGTTTGCCATATTAAGATTTTTTTTTTTATATGTTCACATTGCTCAGAATCACTTTTCAAATAAAAATCTAAAAAAAGAACCCGAAAAAAACCTGAGAGATATTTAGAAAGTAATTTGTCCAAATTATATTTTATTTGGTTTTGGTACTTTTGAGAACGATTTTTAAAATGTCCAGAAACTGGGATGTCTTTACAGATAAATCTAGCACTTTTAGCATTCCTGGAGATCTGATAGGCTGTACCAGCTCCTAAGAAGGTGTTATAGTCCTTCAGGTCAATAGTTCACAAACTAAAGGCTGTATGATAGACCTTGATGATTCTGAAAAATTTACTATATAGGCTTCAAGCGCTAGATGTACATCTAAGACTGTATTGAAATGGACAAATTTTATGGTTCTGAAACAAAGAAATCCTTACAAAATGCCTGTGTTGATGTGAGCCTAGGGCATGTAAACCCAAAAGAATCATATTCTTTCCATTGACTCCAAACTAAATTAACAGCAACTCCTGTGAAATCAGAGGAGTGATACCGATGTAAAACTGGCAAGACATACAGTTTTGATCTTAGTAAAAAAAAGAATCAGGCCTTTAGTTACCAGTTGACAAGAATTCCATGAAATCAAATTTACAAGGTTTCATCTTCTCTTTTGCACTACCATTTCCATTTTTACGAATGTTGTGCTTAGTGCAGAAGGCACAGGAGGGTCTGTAAGAAAGAGGTTTTCCAGAAAAGCTGGCTGGAGTCAGTTCTGTTCCTTTTACCAGGTAATGGCAGAGCTCAGGGTCTGGGAGCAGCAGCTGCTGAAGTCTAGCTCCTCCTTGTTTTGACACCGAGGCTGCCTTATAAATTCACCTAATCTGAGATGACAAGGCACCTGTCGTTAGTAGTGCTCCAGTGTTTAGGACTCTGATGGAACCCTGCAGTAATCCCAGTTATTTGCACACTTGTTCCAGAAGTTGGCAGTGTAACAGATAAGAATAATCTCTTTTTGAAAATAACAAAACCTAATTTGCTTCTTTCCCTTTCCTTGCTGGGGAGGATCCTTTGATTTTTGGTATTCAGAAGGCCAGAGCTTTTGCAAGAAGAGGGAAAAAAAAACAAAAAAAGCTTGGATTTGCCAAGTGCTACATGATGGTTTTAAATGCAGGTGGGTTTTTTTCTGTGTGAGAAACCTGGTCACCTTCAAATAAGGGTTTCTCCTTACTTAATACCTAACACTTCATGTGCCTTCCCCACTCCAGAAAATAAGGTTCTGAGTGAAAAGTAGCTTCCTAAACAGGAAGCTTATTCCTGTGGGTTTCACTCTGGTCCTTTTATATTTTTTTATATGGAAATATGGCTGTTGATTTTGTTTACAGCACTGAGGGTTTAAATTGAAGAAAATGTAACATTTCTAAAATAAATTATTTAGCTATATGGCAAATGTCACCCTTCAGTCTCTCAGTTCCTTTGAGCTTTATGAACCATTCACCAAAAAAATCACTTTCTTTCTTTGCCATTACAGCACCCTTTGGGGTGGGAAATGTCACCCCAAGCACAAACAACCATGAGCCACAGTGTGCTTCAGGACAGTTTTTCAGCAGAAGCACCCAACTGCTGTAGGGAGACAAAATATGATTTCTCACTGGGTCATCAGCCTGTGCACTGGGACAGCCATTTCAGCTCTGGTGAAAAGAGTCACTGGAGTTTTAAGTCCCACCTTGTCTGGCCCGTAGATTTCTTTCTCACTTGATGGGTGGTGTCCCCAGCACTGCTGCAGTTTCCAGTTTTGTCTGAGGGCCTCTTCCAAAGTCCAGTGCCACCTCATCGATTTCTCTGGGTTTGGATCAGGCCCTAGCAAGAGGATGAGTGTCCTCTGCTGAGGCACCCGCCACAATTCAAGCAGCGGTAGGTCAGCACTGCTGGGCAACCATCCCCCAGCCCTGCGGCAGGGACCGTGCACTGAAATCACAAGGCAGAGCGGTGCCATCAACTTTTTTTTTTTTCTGAAGTGAGTGGAAAGGCAACAAGAAACAATGGAGTCGAAAAATGTTAGTATTTAAACACAGCAGAAACTGAGAGCCTGACAATAACTCAGCTACTACAGAGTCAATTCAGCCATCTGGAGATCGTGACATGTCCAGAAAGGGAGGGGTGGGGGGGAGAGACAGACCTTAAAAATGAAGGATTTCATTCCATGTTGAAATGTATTCTTCACGCAGGCTGCTGCTTTAATGTTGAACAGCTTAGGTCTCTGAGTGGTTTTGTGCATCAAAGACGTACGTACCGAAACACCTAGTGTCTTGCCGCAGTTGGATGTTAATGTTTCTGGACCAGTGTTGCTTGGCCCAGCACTGAGTTTATGTTTGATATCTGTTTGTTTTTCAATGTTATCATTATTTAAAAATAGATTTTGAGGCTGTTTGATTTTTTTAAATATATACAATGGCAGTGATTTATAAACATTCCTGGTTTCAGCTGTAGCTGTACAAAAGGGCTGAATCTGCTCTCAGCATGTTTTTTACATGATTTTAATAATTGGAAGCAAGTATGTTAGAAATCTTTTAGGTTCATTTAAAAATCTATGCAATTTAAACAAATGCTGGATTGTGTAATGGTTTGTCTGGGAATTACTTAGGCTGCACAGCGTAATAATATTTTATTAGCTGTGATTTGTTTTCTAGGAGGAAAATGGTGTTTTTTATGTTGTGTGTTACGTTAAAACTTGGCACTGAAATGGGACAGTACCTGAACATGGATTTCTAAAAAGGTGGCACAGTAGTTGCCCAAAAGGCGAAGACTTGAGAAAAATTGGGGCAAGTCATTTCTTTCCTGAAATGAAGCAGGGCACAGATTAGGAGCCATTAAGGCTTGCCAGGAGTTGCTGGTCATAAGAAGCCTGTTTAAGTGCTCACTGTCAACAAGGAAATCATGGGCAGCACTTAAAGTGGCTCACCTCTGATTTATTCATAAACCTCACACGAGCACTTGGCTTTGTTCTTGCTCTGGTAAGGGGGAACTGATGCCAATAAGAACAGGAATAAAGAGCTTCTTGCATGGTCCAAAAGTGAATAGCACTTTATCTCAAAGCATGACCTCCATTCCCAAGATCTGTTGTGTTACAGTTGACTCTGCTAGATGTGTATTCTCAGATGAATTGCTAGAAGAGGTTACAACAAATATATACTTTGTAAACCCTCTAGATGTAACAAGAACTATGTATCTGGAACTTAGGTTCTAACTTGACAGAAAGGTTGCGTTATTCATAGCGGACTGAGAGATTTCCGTTTCAGTGTTTTATGTTGGCTGTTTTAATGTGAGTCAGAAAACAGTATGATCATATGGCTGCAATTCAAATGAAAATTTTATATTCTTTAAGGGATTCATTTGAGAAATATATTTTGATAAAAGCAGACGCACAGAAATGCGAAGTAGTTCAGAGGCGGAAAAGAAAAGAAAAGAATTGACTTTGTTTCTAGACATATTTGATTGCTGCTGCTTTATTTTTGTTTTTCTAAAAAAGGCAAAGTAGTGCTCGCAGTCCGCAATGGGGGAAGGGACCTTTCGAAGACGGTCAACTGCCATGTTTGCACTGGGGCAGAGGTTGAGTACAGTTACTTAAATCCCCAGAGAAACATTTAGTTAACGCTAGTCTCTTTCTGATCCTGTCTGAGTCTGGTTTGCTTTTTAATGAAGTTTGTTTGTGGCTGTGTTTAGGTTATGTTTTTAAACTGACTTGCATTTTCACAACAGATTTGACCAAAGGTGCCGTAATGGAAGACAGTGATGAGAGTTAATGATACGTCTTTGATAAAGCAGTCCTCGTGTGCAATCTGATCACAGCCATCAGCTCATTTGTCATGGCTGAAGTGAAAATGTCAGGACCAATGAGTGTATCAGTGCTGAAGGGGGCGAAAGGGCTTTTGGAGACACTTTTGTACTGGGAGTGGGCCATAGTTTAGATGCAGCTCTAGGGAAATACTGGGATTAGCCAACTCTGTGCACAAATCCCTAGCATAACAGAATTAGTTGGGAAAATGAGGTTTGTTAGGAAAAAAAAATAAATCTGTAGAACTGCTCTAGGCTGCAGCTCAGGAGCTATTCAAGCCAGTAAGGCATTTTATTAAAATAATTTTAACAATGTGAACATACATTCCAACAAAACTCACAATTGGTAGCCAGCATTATAACAAAACCCATCTTTATGCATTTTGCATATGTGTGTGGGTTTGCTTCTGGAAAAAAAAGGAAAAAAGATTTTAAAATAAATGCAGTTATCATAATCTTAAATGAAGGCTTTCTGAATTTGACACAGTGGAAATTAATATAACTTACATAAATGCAAACTGATGCTGATGATCTTTTTTGCATAGGTTATTTCAAATAAAAGATAAGGGCAATCTTCCTGCTGCAGACACGTCTTTACTCAGGAGGTGTAATTCATACTATAGGAATATATTGATTGCCAAACTGGGACTCTGGTGTGGCTAGCCTCCTCTCTCTTTGACTGGTCTGTAGAAGATGTTTCAGCAGAGTATCACAGAAGGCAGATGTAGGATAACTTATTGTATACTCCTGCCTTGCCACAATTGCAAATGCAAATTGTTTAGACCTCTGAAGAGTAAGGTTTAATATCCCTTACATTTTTTTTTCTTTTTCCTAACTTTTTTTTTTTTTTCGAGTGCACATTCATTACAATAACTCTGGATACTTTTGACAGCTAGCTTTTATTGTTTTTTAACGTTGGCAGATTTGTGATCTCAGTGGTAACCTGCATCAATGAGTCCTACTATCTGACCCCTTCCGTCTCTCATTGTGGGGTTTTAATTTGTCACAGTTTAGCTTTCTTGGAAACTTGCTACTTGTCTTTTGGTAAGCCTTGTCTTGCTACCTTCTATGTACTTGGAAAAAGCAGGGTGCTTTTGCCACTATGCTGTCCATAAAAATGCTGAAGAATTCTTCATTTATTTGAGGTGGGGATCCTACTTGCCAGACCTATTCAGCTGCTGTGGAACTGGGTAGGTGTTGAACCAGGTAATCCTATTAGCTGTACTATGCCAGCTCAAGAGGAGTGAGCAGGAATGAGTTATTCCATCTCCAGTGTGTGGAGTGGTTATTGAGGAATTGTCAGAATACTAGATGTGTGTAGTTGTCTGTCTGGCTGCATGGTTAATCATGGCTATTTGCCTGTGGAAGGGATATTTACCTGTTTTGCTGCATTTCCCATGTTTTTGATATTGTAGAATTGGGGTTGTTTTAACGTCACAGATCCATGCCAAGGATGAAAAACTGGGCTAAGGCAGTTTTCCCCTTGTTTGGTGTAGCTACTAGAAGTGCTGCTGCGAGTTTATCATCTTACCTTTTAAATGGAAGGCTGAAATGAAAATTAAGTTTGGTATTGACTCCATTGTATATCACTGATCTGGTACTTGCCACCATTATGCAAGGCCTTTGAAACAGAGCATAGTGTGGCAGAGAATGGCACTGGCCTTCTCTGCGCTCTGGGTTATTAGTGTGCCTGTGTCGCTGCTGTATGTTGCAGAGTGTTCACCTGTGGTGGAAAAAGCTCTCTTTCTTTTTCTTTCCCAAAACTTGGTCATAAGTTTGGGAACAGGCAGAGTTAGCACATACACTGATCACAGGAGGTGGAGAGCAGGGGATATGTGGCAGAGCCTTAGGCTGTGGCTCAGAAACCAGGTAATTGCCTCTGATAAGCCTAGGCTTCCTCACAGCCGGCTTGCAGCTGGCATATGAAACTACCTTTTGTAGTCATGGGCTTTGGGGCTGTGGTCCTTCTGGGCCTTTTTGTGCTACGAACATGGCCACAGGGACTAAAGATACCAGGTAACCTCAAATCTGGCATGGAAATGTGTAACAAAGCTGCAGTCACTAGCCTTTAAACCCCAAACACTTCTCTGTTTATGTGTCAGTGTGAGTGGCAGCAGCAGAGTAATTTATTTAATCTAACTAATACTTATCTTTGTTAGGAGTCGTCTGCAGATTTCTTCCATTTCATGTACAGTGAATTGTCCTCTTTCAGATAATGTGCTTGTACAACCTTTTTTTTTTGTTTAATTCCACTGATTTATAGTATTGAAGTGAAATATCTGATGCCTGTTTCCTGCACTTTGACTGTACATAGTCAAAGAAGCTGATGAGATCCTTCTTTCCCTTCCACAAGCCCTTTAGCTGTTTTAAATGTATAATTATCATTGCATGTCATTTGATAGCTGCACTAATTGCTGCCAACCATTGTCTGTTTGCACTTAATGCTGAAACCTGATCAACATCCTGCTTTGGTTGATGTTTGGTGGTAAACTTTAATTAACTCTTATTGCATTGAAGAAGAGCTCAGTCTCTGTGCTAACTAATCATTTACCTTCATTATGTCCTGACAGCTCCACTTGCTCCTGGTACTAATAGATACACCAGTCAGTAAATAAACCTGCAAACCTTCATGCCTTGAAGTTGTTCCACATTGATATTTTGTTGCTTAGAGTATAATGGCGTAAAGATAATTATTTCAGTTAGTTTTGTACCTCTGCTTTTCCAGACACCAATATCAAATTGCCTTTTTCATGCCAGACGATATCATTTTAATAGTAACTGTTGATTTAAGATAACATTATTCCTTCAGCATGGTTCCTATATACATGCATCTTTTGAATCAATACAATTAAGCTTGTCTCCTGTTGGAATTCTTGTAATTATTTTTCCTGAAATACTTTTCCTGTAATGATATTGAAGTTAAAGTAATCAGGTTACTGGCAGATCATGTAAAATTCAACTCAAAATTGCTGGCTGCTTGATTTTAATTTGTCCGA